>NW_028290848.1:0-181079 GCF_964205215.1 Stylophora pistillata
TAGCACATGTGCCTCATAGTGCACAGCCTCTCACTCGCAGGCGTGCCACTACGGCCGCCGTGATTTGGCAGGAGGTGCCCGACTACTCTCCAACTCCCCTGGGACTATCTACTGCACCCGGGAATCCGTTTTGGCCGCGTGGTGATGTGTTTCGTGGAAGTGGCAGGCGTGAGTACAAGACTGACCGCCTTCTTTAGCACATGTGCCTCACAGTGCACAGCCTCTCAATTGCAGGCGTGCCACTACGGCTGCCGTGATTTGGCAGGAGGTGCCCGACTACTCTCCAACTCCCCTGGGACTATCTACTGCACCCGGGAACCCGTTCTTGCCGCGTAGTGATGTGTTTCGTGGAAGTGGCAGGCGTGAGTACAAGGCTCAGCCCTTACACCTTGCACAGCCTCTCACTCTCACGCATGCCACTTCGTCGCCCGTGCTTTCCCGGAGTTGCGCGTCTATTGCCGAGGTTTCCCTGCGTCTAGTGCACCTGGGATTTCATTTTGGTGGCGTTGTCATGCGTTTGGTGGAAGTGGCAGGCGTGAGTACAAGGCTCACCGCCTTCTTTAGCACATGTGCCTCATAGTGCACAGCCTCTCACTCGCAGGCGTGCCACTACGGCCGCCGTGATCTGGCAGGAGGTGCGCGCCTACTCCCCAACTCCCCTGGGACTATCTACTTCACCCGGGAATAAGTTTTGGCCGCGTGGTGATGTGTTTCGTGGAAGTGGCAGGCGTGAGTACAAGGCTCAGCCCGTACACCTTGCACAGCCTCTCACTCTCACGCATGCCACTCCGTCGCCCGTGCTTTCCCGGAGTTGCGCGTCTATTGCCGAGGTTTCCCTGGGTCTAGTGCACCTGGGATTTCATTTTGGTGGCGTTGTCATGCGTTTGGTGGAAGTGGCAGGCGTGAGTACAAGGCTCACCGCCTTCTTTAGCACATGTGCCTCATAGTGCACAGCCTCTCACTCGCAGGCGTGCCACTACGGCCGCCGTGATTTCGCAGGAGGTGCCCGACTACTCTCCAACTCCCCTGGGACTATCTACTGCACCCGGGAATCCGTTTTGGCCGCGTGGTGATGTGTTTCGTGGAAGTGGCAGGCGTGAGTACAAGACTGACCGCCTTCTTTAGCACATGTGCCTCACAGTGCACAGCCTCTCAATTGCAGGCGTGCCACTACGGCTGCCGTGATTTGGCAGGAGGTGCCCGACTACTCTCCAACTCCCCTGGGACTATCTACTGCACCCGGGAACCCGTTCTTGCCGCGTAGTGATGTGTTTCGTGGAAGTGGCAGGCGTGAGTACAAGGCTCAGCCCGTACACCTTGCACAGCCTCTCACTCTCACGCATGCCACTCCGTCGCCCGTGCTTTCCCGGAGTTGCGCGTCTATTGCCGAGGTTTCCCTGGGTCTAGTGCACCTGGGATTTCATTTTGGTGGCGTTGTCATGCGTTTGGTGGAAGTGGCAGGCGTGAGTACAAGGCTCACCGCCTTCTTTAGCACATGTGCCTCATAGTGCACAGCCTCTCACTCGCAGGCGTGCCACTACGGCCGCCGTGATCTGGCAGGAGGTGCGCGCCTACTCCCCAACTCCCCTGGGACTATCTACTTCACCCGGGAATAAGTTTTGGCCGCGTGGTGATGTGTTTCGTGGAAGTGGCAGGCGTGAGTACAAGGCTCAGCCCGTACACCTTGCACAGCCTCTCACTCTCACGCATGCCACTCCGTCGCCCGTGCTTTCCCGGAGTTGCGCGTCTATTGCCGAGGTTTCCCTGGGTCTAGTGCACCTGGGATTTCATTTTGGTGGCGTTGTCATGCGTTTGGTGGAAGTGGCAGGCGTGAGGACAAGGCTCACCGCCTTCTTTAGCACATGTGCCTCATAGTGCACAGCCTCTCACTCGCAGGCGTGCCACTACGGCCGCCGTGATTTGGCAGGAGGTGCCCGACTACTCTCCAACTCCCCTGGGACTATCTACTGCACCCGGGAATCCGTTTTGGCCGCGTGGTGATGTGTTTCGTGGAAGTGGCAGGCGTGAGTACAAGACTGACCGCCTTCTTTAGCACATGTGCCTCACAGTGCACAGCCTCTCAATTGCAGGCGTGCCACTACGGCTGCCGTGATTTGGCAGGAGGTGCCCGACTACTCTCCAACTCCCCTGGGACTATCTACTGCACCCGGGAACCCGTTCTTGCCGCGTAGTGATGTGTTTCGTGGAAGTGGCAGGCGTGAGTACAAGGCTCAGCCCTTACACCTTGCACAGCCTCTCACTCTCACGCATGCCACTTCGTCGCCCGTGCTTTCCCGGAGTTGCGCGTCTATTGCCGAGGTCTCCCTGCGTCTAGCGCACCTGGGATTTCATTTTGGTGGCGTTGTCATGCGTTTGGTGGAAGTGGCAGGCGTGAGTACAAGGCTCACCGCCTTCTTTAGCACATGTGCCTCATAGTGCACAGCCTCTCACTCGCAGGCGTGCCACTACGGCCGCCGTGATCTGGCAGGAGGTGCGCGCCTACTCCCCAACTCCCCTGGGACTATCTACTTCACCCGGGAATAAGTTTTGGCCGCGTGGTGATGTGTTTCGTGGAAGTGGCAGGCGTGAGTACAAGGCTCAGCCCGTACACCTTGCACAGCCTCTCACTCTCACGCATGCCACTCCGTCGCCCGTGCTTTCCCGGAGTTGCGCGTCTATTGCCGAGGTTTCCCTGGGTCTAGTGCACCTGGGATTTCATTTTGGTGGCGTTGTCATGCGTTTGGTGGAAGTGGCAGGCGTGAGTACAAGGCTCACCGCCTTCTTTAGCACATGTGCCTCATAGTGCACAGCCTCTCACTCGCAGGCGTGCCACTACGGCCGCCGTGATCTGGCAGGAGGTGCGCGCCTACTCCCCAACTCCCCTGGGACTATCTACTTCACCCGGGAATAAGTTTTGGCCGCGTGGTGATGTGTTTCGTGGAAGTGGCAGGCGTGAGTACAAGGCTCAGCCCGTACACCTTGCACAGCCTTTCACTCTCACGCATGCCACTCCGTCGCCCGTGCTTTCCCGGAGTTGCGCGTCTATTGCCGAGGTTTCCCTGGGTCTAGTGCACCTGGGATTTCATTTTGGTGGCGTTGTCATGCGTTTGGTGGAAGTGGCAGGCGTGAGGACAAGGCTCACCGCCTTCTTTAGCACATGTGCCTCATAGTGCACAGCCTCTCACTCGCAGGCGTGCCACTACGGCCGCCGTGATTTGGCAGGAGGTGCCCGACTACTCTCCAACTCCCCTGGGACTATCTACTGCACCCGGGAATCCGTTTTGGCCGCGTGGTGATGTGTTTCGTGGAAGTGGCAGGCGTGAGTACAAGACTGACCGCCTTCTTTAGCACATGTGCCTCACAGTGCACAGCCTCTCAATTGCAGGCGTGCCACTACGGCTGCCGTGATTTGGCAGGAGGTGCCCGACTACTCTCCAACTCCCCTGGGACTATCTACTGCACCCGGGAACCCGTTCTTGCCGCGTAGTGATGTGTTTCGTGGAAGTGGCAGGCGTGAGTACAAGGCTCAGCCCGTACACCTTGCACAGCCTCTCACTCTCACGCATGCCACTCCGTCGCCCGTGCTTTCCCGGAGTTGCGCGTCTATTGCCGAGGTTTCCCTGGGTCTAGTGCACCTGGGATTTCATTTTGGTGGCGTTGTCATGCGTTTGGTGGAAGTGGCAGGCGTGAGTACAAGGCTCACCGCCTTCTTTAGCACATGTGCCTCATAGTGCACAGCCTCTCACTCGCAGGCGTGCCACTACGGCCGCCGTGATCTGGCAGGAGGTGCGCGCCTACTCCCCAACTCCCCTGGGACTATCTACTTCACCCGGAAATAAGTTTTGGCCGCGTGGTGATGTGTTTCGTGGAAGTGGCAGGCGTGAGTACAAGGCTCAGCCCGTACACCTTGCACAGCCTCTCACTCTCACGCATGCCACTCCGTCGCCCGTGCTTTCCCGGAGTTGCGCGTCTATTGCCGAGGTTTCCCTGGGTCTAGTGCACCTGGGATTTCATTTTGGTGGCGTTGTCATGCGTTTGGTGGAAGTGGCAGGCGTGAGGACAAGGCTCACCGCCTTCTTTAGCACATGTGCCTCATAGTGCACAGCCTCTCACTCGCAGGCGTGCCACTACGGCCGCCGTGATTTGGCAGGAGGTGCCCGACTACTCTCCAACTCCCCTGGGACTATCTACTGCACCCGGGAATCCGTTTTGGCCGCGTGGTGATGTGTTTCGTGGAAGTGGCAGGCGTGAGTACAAGACTGACCGCCTTCTTTAGCACATGTGCCTCACAGTGCACAGCCTCTCAATTGCAGGCGTGCCACTACGGCTGCCGTGATTTGGCAGGAGGTGCCCGACTACTCTCCAACTCCCCTGGGACTATCTACTGCACCCGGGAACCCGTTCTTGCCGCGTAGTGATGTGTTTCGTGGAAGTGGCAGGCGTGAGTACAAGGCTCAGCCCTTACACCTTGCACAGCCTCTCACTCTCACGCATGCCACTTCGTCGCCCGTGCTTTCCCGGAGTTGCGCGTCTATTGCCGAGGTTTCCCTGCGTCTAGTGCACCTGGGATTTCATTTTGGTGGCGTTGTCATGCGTTTGGTGGAAGTGGCAGGCGTGAGTACAAGGCTCACCGCCTTCTTTAGCACATGTGCCTCATAGTGCACAGCCTCTCACTCGCAGGCGTGCCACTACGGCCGCCGTGATCTGGCAGGAGGTGCGCGCCTACTCCCCAACTCCCCTGGGACTATCTACTTCACCCGGGAATAAGTTTTGGCCGCGTGGTGATGTGTTTCGTGGAAGTGGCAGGCGTGAGTACAAGGCTCAGCCCGTACACCTTGCACAGCCTCTCACTCTCACGCATGCCACTCCGTCGCCCGTGCTTTCCCGGAGTTGCGCGTCTATTGCCGAGGTTTCCCTGGGTCTAGTGCACCTGGGATTTCATTTTGGTGGCGTTGTCATGCGTTTGGTGGAAGTGGCAGGCGTGAGTACAAGGCTCACCGCCTTCTTTAGCACATGTGCCTCATAGTGCACAGCCTCTCACTCGCAGGCGTGCCACTACGGCCGCCGTGATCTGGCAGGAGGTGCGCGCCTACTCCCCAACTCCCCTGGGACTATCTACTTCACCCGGGAATAAGTTTTGGCCGCGTGGTGATGTGTTTCGTGGAAGTGGCAGGCGTGAGTACAAGGCTCAGCCCGTACACCTTGCACAGCCTCTCACTCTCACGCATGCCACTCCGTCGCCCGTGCTTTCCCGGAGTTGCGCGTCTATTGCCGAGGTTTCCCTGGGTCTAGTGCACCTGGGATTTTATTTTGGTGGCGTTGTCATGCGTTTGGTGGAAGTGGCAGGCGTGAGGACAAGGCTCACCGCCTTCTTTAGCACATGTGCCTCATAGTGCACAGCCTCTCACTCGCAGGCGTGCCACTACGGCCGCCGTGATTTGGCAGGAGGTGCCCGACTACTCTCCAACTCCCCTGGGACTATCTACTGCACCCGGGAATCCGTTTTGGCCGCGTGGTGATGTGTTTCGTGGAAGTGGCAGGCGTGAGTACAAGACTGACCGCCTTCTTTAGCACATGTGCCTCACAGTGCACAGCCTCTCAATTGCAGGCGTGCCACTACGGCTGCCGTGATTTGGCAGGAGGTGCCCGACTACTCTCCAACTCCCCTGGGACTATCTACTGCACCCGGGAACCCGTTCTTGCCGCGTAGTGATGTGTTTCGTGGAAGTGGCAGGCGTGAGTACAAGGCTCAGCCCGTACACCTTGCACAGCCTCTCACTCTCACGCATGCCACTCCGTCGCCCGTGCTTTCCCGGAGTTGCGCGTCTATTGCCGAGGTTTCCCTGGGTCTAGTGCACCTGGGATTTCATTTTGGTGGCGTTGTCATGCGTTTGGTGGAAGTGGCAGGCGTGAGTACAAGGCTCACCGCCTTCTTTAGCACATGTGCCTCATAGTGCACAGCCTCTCACCCGCAGGCGTGCCACTACGGCCGCCGTGATCTGGCAGGAGGTGCGCGCCTACTCCCCAACTCCCCTGGGACTATCTACTTCACCCGGGAATAAGTTTTGGCCGCGTGGTGATGTGTTTCGTGGAAGTGGCAGGCGTGAGTACAAGGCTCAGCCCGTACACCTTGCACAGCCTCTCACTCTCACGCATGCCACTCCGTCGCCCGTGCTTTCCCGGAGTTGCGCGTCTATTGCCGAGGTTTCCCTGGGTCTAGTGCACCTGGGATTTCATTTTGGTGGCGTTGTCATGCGTTTGGTGGAAGTGGCAGGCGTGAGGACAAGGCTCACCGCCTTCTTTAGCACATGTGCCTCATAGTGCACAGCCTCTCACTCGCAGGCGTGCCACTACGGCCGCCGTGATTTGGCAGGAGGTGCCCGACTACTCTCCAACTCCCCTGGGACTATCTACTGCACCCGGGAATCCGTTTTGGCCGCGTGGTGATGTGTTTCGTGGAAGTGGCAGGCGTGAGTACAAGACTGACCGCCTTCTTTAGCACATGTGCCTCACAGTGCACAGCCTCTCAATTGCAGGCGTGCCACTACGGCTGCCGTGATTTGGCAGGAGGTGCCCGACTACTCTCCAACTCCCCTGGGACTATCTACTGCACCCGGGAACCCGTTCTTGCCGCGTAGTGATGTGTTTCGTGGAAGTGGCAGGCGTGAGTACAAGGCTCAGCCCTTACACCTTGCACAGCCTCTCACTCTCACGCATGCCACTTCGTCGCCCGTGCTTTCCCGGAGTTGCGCGTCTATTGCCGAGGTTTCCCTGCGTCTAGTGCACCTGGGATTTCATTTTGGTGGCGTTGTCATGCGTTTGGTGGAAGTGGCAGGCGTGAGTACAAGGCTCACCGCCTTCTTTAGCACATGTGCCTCATAGTGCACAGCCTCTCACTCGCAGGCGTGCCACTACGGCCGCCGTGATCTGGCAGGAGGTGCGCGCCTACTCCCCAACTCCCCTGGGACTATCTACTTCACCCGGGAATAAGTTTTGGCCGCGTGGTGATGTGTTTCGTGGAAGTGGCAGGCGTGAGTACAAGGCTCAGCCCGTACACCTTGCACAGCCTCTCACTCTCACGCATGCCACTCCGTCGCCCGTGCTTTCCCGGAGTTGCGCGTCTATTGCCGAGGTTTCCCTGGGTCTAGTGCACCTGGGATTTCATTTTGGTGGCGTTGTCATGCGTTTGGTGGAAGTGGCAGGCGTGAGTACAAGGCTCACCGCCTTCTTTAGCACATGTGCCTCATAGTGCACAGCCTCTCACTCGCAGGCGTGCCACTACGGCCGCCGTGATTTGGCAGGAGGTGCCCGACTACTCTCCAACTCCCCTGGGACTATCTACTGCACCCGGGAATCCGTTTTGGCCGCGTGGTGATGTGTTTCGTGGAAGTGGCAGGCGTGAGTACAAGACTGACCGCCTTCTTTAGCACATGTGCCTCACAGTGCACAGCCTCTCAATTGCAGGCGTGCCACTACGGCTGCCGTGATTTGGCAGGAGGTGCCCGACTACTCTCCAACTCCCCTGGGACTATCTACTGCACCCGGGAACCCGTTCTTGCCGCGTAGTGATGTGTTTCGTGGAAGTGGCAGGCGTGAGTACAAGGCTCAGCCCGTACACCTTGCACAGCCTCTCACTCTCACGCATGCCACTCCGTCGCCCGTGCTTTCCCGGAGTTGCGCGTCTATTGCCGAGGTTTCCCTGGGTCTAGTGCACCTGGGATTTCATTTTGGTGGCGTTGTCATGCGTTTGGTGGAAGTGGCAGGCGTGAGTACAAGGCTCACCGCCTTCTTTAGCACATGTGCCTCATAGTGCACAGCCTCTCACTCGCAGGCGTGCCACTACGGCCGCCGTGATCTGGCAGGAGGTGCGCGCCTACTCCCCAACTCCCCTGGGACTATCTACTTCACCCGGGAATAAGTTTTGGCCGCGTGGTGATGTGTTTCGTGGAAGTGGCAGGCGTGAGTACAAGGCTCAGCCCGTACACCTTGCACAGCCTCTCACTCTCACGCATGCCACTCCGTCGCCCGTGCTTTCCCGGAGTTGCGCGGCTATTGCCGAGGTTTCCCTGGGTCTAGTGCACCTGGGATTTCATTTTGGTGGCGTTGTCATGCGTTTGGTGGAAGTGGCAGGCGTGAGGACAAGGCTCACCGCCTTCTTTAGCACATGTGCCTCATAGTGCACAGCCTCTCACTCGCAGGCGTGCCACTACGGCCGCCGTGATTTGGCAGGAGGTGCCCGACTACTCTCCAACTCCCCTGGGACTATCTACTGCACCCGGGAATCCGTTTTGGCCGCGTGGTGATGTGTTTCGTGGAAGTGGCAGGCGTGAGTACAAGACTGACCGCCTTCTTTAGCACATGTGCCTCACAGTGCACAGCCTCTCAATTGCAGGCGTGCCACTACGGCTGCCGTGATTTGGCAGGAGGTGCCCGACTACTCTCCAACTCCCCTGGGACTATCTACTGCACCCGGGAACCCGTTCTTGCCGCGTAGTGATGTGTTTCGTGGAAGTGGCAGGCGTGAGTACAAGGCTCAGCCCTTACACCTTGCACAGCCTCTCACTCTCACGCATGCCACTTCGTCGCCCGTGCTTTCCCGGAGTTGCGCGTCTATTGCCGAGGTTTCCCTGCGTCTAGTGAGCCTGGGATTTCATTTTGGTGGCGTTGTCATGCGTTTGGTGGAAGTGGCAGGCGTGAGTACAAGGCTCACCGCCTTCTTTAGCACATGTGCCTCATAGTGCACAGCCTCTCACTCGCAGGCGTGCCACTACGGCCGCCGTGATCTGGCAGGAGGTGCGCGCCTACTCCCCAACTCCCCTGGGACTATCTACTTCACCCGGGAATAAGTTTTGGCCGCGTGGTGATGTGTTTCGTGGAAGTGGCAGGCGTGAGTACAAGGCTCAGCCCGTACACCTTGCACAGCCTCTCACTCTCACGCATGCCACTCCGTCGCCCGTGCTTTCCCGGAGTTGCGCGTCTATTGCCGAGGTTTCCCTGGGTCTAGTGCACCTGGGATTTCATTTTGGTGGCGTTGTCATGCGTTTGGTGGAAGTGGCAGGCGTGAGTACAAGGCTCACCGCCTTCTTTAGCACATGTGCCTCATAGTGCACAGCCTCTCACTCGCAGGCGTGCCACTACGGCCGCCGTGATCTGGCAGGAGGTGCGCGCCTACTCCCCAACTCCCCTGGGACTATCTACTTCACCCGGGAATAAGTTTTGGCCGCGTGGTGATGTGTTTCGTGGAAGTGGCAGGCGTGAGTACAAGGCTCAGCCCGTACACCTTGCACAGCCTCTCACTCTCACGCATGCCACTCCGTCGCCCGTGCTTTCCCGGAGTTGCGCGTCTATTGCCGAGGTTTCCCTGGGTCTAGTGCACCTGGGATTTCATTTTGGTGGCGTTGTCATGCGTTTGGTGGAAGTGGCAGGCGTGAGGACAAGGCTCACCGCCTTCTTTAGCACATGTGCCTCATAGTGCACAGCCTCTCACTCGCAGGCGTGCCACTACGGCCGCCGTGATTTGGCAGGAGGTGCCCGACTACTCTCCAACTCCCCTGGGACTATCTACTGCACCCGGGAATCCGTTTTGGCCGCGTGGTGATGTGTTTCGTGGAAGTGGCAGGCGTGAGTACAAGACTGACCGCCTTCTTTAGCACATGTGCCTCACAGTGCACAGCCTCTCAATTGCAGGCGTGCCACTACGGCTGCCGTGATTTGGCAGGAGGTGCCCGACTACTCTCCAACTCCCCTGGGACTATCTACTGCACCCGGGAACCCGTTCTTGCCGCGTAGTGATGTGTTTCGTGGAAGTGGCAGGCGTGAGTACAAGGCTCAGCCCGTACACCTTGCACAGCCTCTCACTCTCACGCATGCCACTCCGTCGCCCGTGCTTTCCCGGAGTTGCGCGTCTATTGCCGAGGTTTCCCTGGGTCTAGTGCACCTGGGATTTCATTTTGGTGGCGTTGTCATGCGTTTGGTGGAAGTGGCAGGCGTGAGTACAAGGCTCACCGCCTTCTTTAGCACATGTGCCTCATAGTGCACAGCCTCTCACTCGCAGGCGTGCCACTACGGCCGCCGTGATCTGGCAGGAGGTGCGCGCCTACTCCCCAACTCCCCTGGGACTATCTACTTCACCCGGGAATAAGTTTTGGCCGCGTGGTGATGTGTTTCGTGGAAGTGGCAGGCGTGAGTACAAGGCTCAGCCCGTACACCTTGCACAGCCTCTCACTCTCACGCATGCCACTCCGTCGCCCGTGCTTTCCCGGAGTTGCGCGTCTATTGCCGAGGTTTCCCTGGGTCTAGTGCACCTGGGATTTCATTTTGGTGGCGTTGTCATGCGTTTGGTGGAAGTGGCAGGCGTGAGGACAAGGCTCACCGCCTTCTTTAGCACATGTGCCTCATAGTGCACAGCCTCTCACTCGCAGGCGTGCCACTACGGCCGCCGTGATTTGGCAGGAGGTGCCCGACTACTCTCCAACTCCCCTGGGACTATCTACTGCACCCGGGAATCCGTTTTGGCCGCGTGGTGATGTGTTTCGTGGAAGTGGCAGGCGTGAGTACAAGACTGACCGCCTTCTTTAGCACATGTGCCTCACAGTGCACAGCCTCTCAATTGCAGGCGTGCCACTACGGCTGCCGTGATTTGGCAGGAGGTGCCCGACTACTCTCCAACTCCCCTGGGACTATCTACTGCACCCGGGAACCCGTTCTTGCCGCGTAGTGATGTGTTTCGTGGAAGTGGCAGGCGTGAGTACAAGGCTCAGCCCTTACACCTTGCACAGCCTCTCACTCTCACGCATGCCACTTCGTCGCCCGTGCTTTCCCGGAGTTGCGCGTCTATTGCCGAGGTTTCCCTGCGTCTAGTGCACCTGGGATTTCATTTTGGTGGCGTTGTCATGCGTTTGGTGGAAGTGGCAGGCGTGAGTACAAGGCTCACCGCCTTCTTTAGCACATGTGCCTCATAGTGCACAGCCTCTCACTCGCAGGCGTGCCACTACGGCCGCCGTGATCTGGCAGGAGGTGCGCGCCTACTCCCCAACTCCCCTGGGACTATCTACTTCACCCGGGAATAAGTTTTGGCCGCGTGGTGATGTGTTTCGTGGAAGTGGCAGGCGTGAGTACAAGGCTCAGCCCGTACACCTTGCACAGCCTCTCACTCTCACGCATGCCACTCCGTCGCCCGTGCTTTCCCGGAGTTGCGCGTCTATTGCCGAGGTTTCCCTGGGTCTAGTGCACCTGGGATTTCATTTTGGTGGCGTTGTCATGCGTTTGGTGGAAGTGGCAGGCGTGAGTACAAGGCTCACCGCCTTCTTTAGCACATGTGCCTCATAGTGCACAGCCTCTCACTCGCAGGCGTGCCACTACGGCCGCCGTGATTTGGCAGGAGGTGCCCGACTACTCTCCAACTCCCCTGGGACTATCTACTGCACCCGGGAATCCGTTTTGGCCGCGTGGTGATGTGTTTCGTGGAAGTGGCAGGCGTGAGTACAAGACTGACCGCCTTCTTTAGCACATGTGCCTCACAGTGCACAGCCTCTCAATTGCAGGCGTGCCACTACGGCTGCCGTGATTTGGCAGGAGGTGCCCGACTACTCTCCAACTCCCCTGGGACTATCTACTGCACCCGGGAACCCGTTCTTGCCGCGTAGTGATGTGTTTCGTGGAAGTGGCAGGCGTGAGTACAAGGCTCAGCCCGTACACCTTGCACAGCCTCTCACTCTCACGCATGCCACTCCGTCGCCCGTGCTTTCCCGGAGTTGCGCGTCTATTGCCGAGGTTTCCCTGGGTCTAGTGCACCTGGGATTTCATTTTGGTGGCGTTGTCATGCGTTTGGTGGAAGTGGCAGGCGTGAGTACAAGGCTCACCGCCTTCTTTAGCACATGTGCCTCATAGTGCACAGCCTCTCACTCGCAGGCGTGCCACTACGGCCGCCGTGATCTGGCAGGAGGTGCGCGCCTACTCCCCAACTCCCCTGGGACTATCTACTTCACCCGGGAATAAGTTTTGGCCGCGTGGTGATGTGTTTCGTGGAAGTGGCAGGCGTGAGTACAAGGCTCAGCCCGTACACCTTGCACAGCCTCTCACTCTCACGCATGCCACTCCGTCGCCCGTGCTTTCCCGGAGTTGCGCGTCTATTGCCGAGGTTTCCCTGGGTCTAGTGCACCTGGGATTTCATTTTGGTGGCGTTGTCATGCGTTTGGTGGAAGTGGCAGGCGTGAGGACAAGGCTCACCGCCTTCTTTAGCACATGTGCCTCATAGTGCACAGCCTCTCACTCGCAGGCGTGCCACTACGGCCGCCGTGATTTGGCAGGAGGTGCCCGACTACTCTCCAACTCCCCTGGGACTATCTACTGCACCCGGGAATCCGTTTTGGCCGCGTGGTGATGTGTTTCGTGGAAGTGGCAGGCGTGAGTACAAGACTGACCGCCTTCTTTAGCACATGTGCCTCACAGTGCACAGCCTCTCAATTGCAGGCGTGCCACTACGGCTGCCGTGATTTGGCAGGAGGTGCCCGACTACTCTCCAACTCCCCTGGGACTATCTACTGCACCCGGGAACCCGTTCTTGCCGCGTAGTGATGTGTTTCGTGGAAGTGGCAGGCGTGAGTACAAGGCTCAGCCCTTACACCTTGCACAGCCTCTCACTCTCACGCATGCCACTTCGTCGCCCGTGCTTTCCCGGAGTTGCGCGTCTATTGCCGAGGTTTCCCTGCGTCTAGTGCACCTGGGATTTCATTTTGGTGGCGTTGTCATGCGTTTGGTGGAAGTGGCAGGCGTGAGTACAAGGCTCACCGCCTTCTTTAGCACATGTGCCTCATAGTGCACAGCCTCTCACTCGCAGGCGTGCCACTACGGCCGCCGTGATCTGGCAGGAGGTGCGCGCCTACTCCCCAACTCCCCTGGGACTATCTACTTCACCCGGGAATAAGTTTTGGCCGCGTGGTGATGTGTTTCGTGGAAGTGGCAGGCGTGAGTACAAGGCTCAGCCCGTACACCTTGCACAGCCTCTCACTCTCACGCATGCCACTCCGTCGCCCGTGCTTTCCCGGAGTTGCGCGTCTATTGCCGAGGTTTCCCTGGGTCTAGTGCACCTGGGATTTCATTTTGGTGGCGTTGTCATGCGTTTGGTGGAAGTGGCAGGCGTGAGGACAAGGCTCACCGCCTTCTTTAGCACATGTGCCTCATAGTGCACAGCCTCTCACTCGCAGGCGTGCCACTACGGCCGCCGTGATTTGGCAGGAGGTGCCCGACTACTCTCCAACTCCCCTGGGACTATCTACTGCACCCGGGAATCCGTTTTGGCCGCGTGGTGATGTGTTTCGTGGAAGTGGCAGGCGTGAGTACAAGACTGACCGCCTTCTTTAGCACATGTGCCTCACAGTGCACAGCCTCTCAATTGCAGGCGTGCCACTACGGCTGCCGTGATTTGGCAGGAGGTGCCCGACTACTCTCCAACTCCCCTGGGACTATCTACTGCACCCGGGAACCCGTTCTTGCCGCGTAGTGATGTGTTTCGTGGAAGTGGCAGGCGTGAGTACAAGGCTCAGCCCTTACACCTTGCACAGCCTCTCACTCTCACGCATGCCACTTCGTCGCCCGTGCTTTCCCGGAGTTGCGCGTCTATTGCCGAGGTTTCCCTGCGTCTAGTGCACCTGGGATTTCATTTTGGTGGCGTTGTCATGCGTTTGGTGGAAGTGGCAGGCGTGAGTACAAGGCTCACCGCCTTCTTTAGCACATGTGCCTCATAGTGCACAGCCTCTCACTCGCAGGCGTGCCACTACGGCCGCCGTGATCTGGCAGGAGGTGCGCGCCTACTCCCCAACTCCCCTGGGACTATCTACTTCACCCGGGAATAAGTTTTGGCCGCGTGGTGATGTGTTTCGTGGAAGTGGCAGGCGTGAGTACAAGGCTCAGCCCGTACACCTTGCACAGCCTCTCACTCTCACGCATGCCACTCCGTCGCCCGTGCTTTCCCGGAGTTGCGCGTCTATTGCCGAGGTTTCCCTGGGTCTAGTGCACCTGGGATTTCATTTTGGTGGCGTTGTCATGCGTTTGGTGGAAGTGGCAGGCGTGAGTACAAGGCTCACCGCCTTCTTTAGCACATGTGCCTCATAGTGCACAGCCTCTCACTCGCAGGCGTGCCACTACGGCCGCCGTGATCTGGCAGGAGGTGCGCGCCTACTCCCCAACTCCCCTGGGACTATCTACTTCACCCGGGAATAAGTTTTGGCCGCGTGGTGATGTGTTTCGTGGAAGTGGCAGGCGTGAGTACAAGGCTCAGCCCGTACACCTTGCACAGCCTCTCACTCTCACGCATGCCACTCCGTCGCCCGTGCTTTCCCGGAGTTGCGCGTCTATTGCCGAGGTTTCCCTGGGTCTAGTGCACCTGGGATTTCATTTTGGTGGCGTTGTCATGCGTTTGGTGGAAGAAGCAGGCGTGAGGACAAGGCTCACCGCCTTCTTTAGCACATGTGCCTCATAGTGCACAGCCTCTCACTCGCAGGCGTGCCACTACGGCCGCCGTGATTTGGCAGGAGGTGCCCGACTACTCTCCAACTCCCCTGGGACTATCTACTGCACCCGGGAATCCGTT
The DNA here is from genome assembly GCF_964205215.1 of Stylophora pistillata. Lineage (NCBI taxonomy): Eukaryota > Metazoa > Cnidaria > Anthozoa > Scleractinia > Pocilloporidae > Stylophora > Stylophora pistillata. The sequence goes on from NW_028290848.1 coordinate 14,591, forward strand.
TTGGCCGCGTGGTGATGTGTTTCGTGGAAGTGGCAGGCGTGAGTACAAGACTGACCGCCTTCTTTAGCACATGTGCCTCACAGTGCACAGCCTCTCAATTGCAGGCGTGCCACTACGGCTGCCGTGATTTGGCAGGAGGTGCCCGACTACTCTCCAACTCCCCTGGGACTATCTACTGCACCCGGGAACCCGTTCTTGCCGCGTAGTGATGTGTTTCGTGGAAGTGGCAGGCGTGAGTACAAGGCTCAGCCCGTACACCTTGCACAGCCTCTCACTCTCACGCATGCCACTCCGTCGCCCGTGCTTTCCCGGAGTTGCGCGTCTATTTCCGAGGTTTCCCTGGGTCTAGTGCACCTGGGATTTCATTTTGGTGGCGTTGTCATGCGTTTGGTGGAAGTGGCAGGCGTGAGTACAAGGCTCACCGCCTTCTTTAGCACATGTGCCTCATAGTGCACAGCCTCTCACTCGCAGGCGTGCCACTACGGCCGCCGTGATCTGGCAGGAGGTGCGCGCCTACTCCCCAACTCCCCTGGGACTATCTACTTCACCCGGGAATAAGTTTTGGCCGCGTGGTGATGTGTTTCGTGGAAGTGGCAGGCGTGAGTACAAGGCTCAGCCCGTACACCTTGCACAGCCTCTCACTCTCACGCATGCCACTCCGTCGCCCGTGCTTTCCCGGAGTTGCGCGTCTATTGCCGAGGTTTCCCTGGGTCTAGTGCACCTGGGATTTCATTTTGGTGGCGTTGTCATGCGTTTGGTGGAAGTGGCAGGCGTGAGTACAAGGCTCACCGCCTTCTTTAGCACATGTGCCTCATAGTGCACAGCCTCTCACTCGCAGGCGTGCCACTACGGCCGCCGTGATCTGGCAGGAGGTGCGCGCCTACTCCCCAACTCCCCTGGGACTATCTACTTCACCCGGGAATAAGTTTTGGCCGCGTGGTGATGTGTTTCGTGGAAGTGGCAGGCGTGAGTACAAGGCTCAGCCCGTACACCTTGCACAGCCTCTCACTCTCACGCATGCCACTCCGTCGCCCGTGCTTTCCCGGAGTTGCGCGTCTATTGCCGAGGTTTCCCTGGGTCTAGTGCACCTGGGATTTCATTTTGGTGGCGTTGTCATGCGTTTGGTGGAAGTGGCAGGCGTGAGGACAAGGCTCACCGCCTTCTTTAGCACATGTGCCTCATAGTGCACAGCCTCTCACTCGCAGGCGTGCCACTACGGCCGCCGTGATTTGGCAGGAGGTGCCCGACTACTCTCCAACTCCCCTGGGACTATCTACTGCACCCGGGAATCCGTTTTGGCCGCGTGGTGATGTGTTTCGTGGAAGTGGCAGGCGTGAGTACAAGACTGACCGCCTTCTTTAGCACATGTGCCTCACAGTGCACAGCCTCTCAATTGCAGGCGTGCCACTACGGCTGCCGTGATTTGGCAGGAGGTGCCCGACTACTCTCCAACTCCCCTGGGACTATCTACTGCACCCGGGAACCCGTTCTTGCCGCGTAGTGATGTGTTTCGTGGAAGTGGCAGGCGTGAGTACAAGGCTCAGCCCTTACACCTTGCACAGCCTCTCACTCTCACGCATGCCACTTCGTCGCCCGTGCTTTCCCGGAGTTGCGCGTCTATTGCCGAGGTTTCCCTGCGTCTAGTGCACCTGGGATTTCATTTTGGTGGCGTTGTCATGCGTTTGGTGGAAGTGGCAGGCGTGAGTACAAGGCTCACCGCCTTCTTTAGCACATGTGCCTCATAGTGCACAGCCTCTCACTCGCAGGCGTGCCACTACGGCCGCCGTGATCTGGCAGGAGGTGCGCGCCTACTCCCCAACTCCCCTGGGACTATCTACTTCACCCGGGAATAAGTTTTGGCCGCGTGGTGATGTGTTTCGTGGAAGTGGCAGGCGTGAGTACAAGGCTCAGCCCGTACACCTTGCACAGCCTCTCACTCTCACGCATGCCACTCCGTCGCCCGTGCTTTCCCGGAGTTGCGCGTCTATTGCCGAGGTTTCCCTGGGTCTAGTGCACCTGGGATTTCATTTTGGTGGCGTTGTCATGCGTTTGGTGGAAGTGGCAGGCGTGAGGACAAGGCTCACCGCCTTCTTTAGCACATGTGCCTCATAGTGCACAGCCTCTCACTCGCAGGCGTGCCACTACGGCCGCCGTGATTTGGCAGGAGGTGCCCGACTACTCTCCAACTCCCCTGGGACTATCTACTGCACCCGGGAATCCGTTTTGGCCGCGTGGTGATGTGTTTCGTGGAAGTGGCAGGCGTGAGTACAAGACTGACCGCCTTCTTTAGCACATGTGCCTCACAGTGCACAGCCTCTCAATTGCAGGCGTGCCACTACGGCTGCCGTGATTTGGCAGGAGGTGCCCGACTACTCTCCAACTCCCCTGGGACTATCTACTGCACCCGGGAACCCGTTCTTGCCGCGTAGTGATGTGTTTCGTGGAAGTGGCAGGCGTGAGTACAAGGCTCAGCCCTTACACCTTGCACAGCCTCTCACTCTCACGCATGCCACTTCGTCGCCCGTGCTTTCCCGGAGTTGCGCGTCTATTGCCGAGGTTTCCCTGCGTCTAGTGCACCTGGGATTTCATTTTGGTGGCGTTGTCATGCGTTTGGTGGAAGTGGCAGGCGTGAGTACAAGGCTCACCGCCTTCTTTAGCACATGTGCCTCATAGTGCACAGCCTCTCACTCGCAGGCGTGCCACTACGGCCGCCGTGATCTGGCAGGAGGTGCGCGCCTACTCCCCAACTCCCCTGGGACTATCTACTTCACCCGGGAATAAGTTTTGGCCGCGTGGTGATGTGTTTCGTGGAAGTGGCAGGCGTGAGTACAAGGCTCAGCCCGTACACCTTGCACAGCCTCTCACTCTCACGCATGCCACTCCGTCGCCCGTGCTTTCCCGGAGTTGCGCGTCTATTGCCGAGGTTTCCCTGGGTCTAGTGCACCTGGGATTTCATTTTGGTGGCGTTGTCATGCGTTTGGTGGAAGTGGCAGGCGTGAGTACAAGGCTCACCGCCTTCTTTAGCACATGTGCCTCATAGTGCACAGCCTCTCACTCGCAGGCGTGCCACTACGGCCGCCGTGATCTGGCAGGAGGTGCGCGCCTACTCCCCAACTCCCCTGGGACTATCTACTTCACCCGGGAATAAGTTTTGGCCGCGTGGTGATGTGTTTCGTGGAAGTGGCAGGCGTGAGTACAAGGCTCAGCCCGTACACCTTGCACAGCCTCTCACTCTCACGCATGCCACTCCGTCGCCCGTGCTTTCCCGGAGTTGCGCGTCTATTGCCGAGGTTTCCCTGGGTCTAGTGCACCTGGGATTTCATTTTGGTGGCGTTGTCATGCGTTTGGTGGAAGTGGCAGGCGTGAGGACAAGGCTCACCGCCTTCTTTAGCACATGTGCCTCATAGTGCACAGCCTCTCACTCGCAGGCGTGCCACTACGGCCGCCGTGATTTGGCAGGAGGTGCCCGACTACTCTCCAACTCCCCTGGGACTATCTACTGCACCCGGGAATCCGTTTTGGCCGCGTGGTGATGTGTTTCGTGGAAGTGGCAGGCGTGAGTACAAGACTGACCGCCTTCTTTAGCACATGTGCCTCACAGTGCACAGCCTCTCAATTGCAGGCGTGCCACTACGGCTGCCGTGATTTGGCAGGAGGTGCCCGACTACTCTCCAACTCCCCTGGGACTATCTACTGCACCCGGGAACCCGTTCTTGCCGCGTAGTGATGTGTTTCGTGGAAGTGGCAGGCGTGAGTACAAGGCTCAGCCCGTACACCTTGCACAGCCTCTCACTCTCACGCATGCCACTCCGTCGCCCGTGCTTTCCCGGAGTTGCGCGTCTATTTCCGAGGTTTCCCTGGGTCTAGTGCACCTGGGATTTCATTTTGGTGGCGTTGTCATGCGTTTGGTGGAAGTGGCAGGCGTGAGTACAAGGCTCACCGCCTTCTTTAGCACATGTGCCTCATAGTGCACAGCCTCTCACTCGCAGGCGTGCCACTACGGCCGCCGTGATCTGGCAGGAGGTGCGCGCCTACTCCCCAACTCCCCTGGGACTATCTACTTCACCCGGGAATAAGTTTTGGCCGCGTGGTGATGTGTTTCGTGGAAGTGGCAGGCGTGAGTACAAGGCTCAGCCCGTACACCTTGCACAGCCTCTCACTCTCACGCATGCCACTCCGTCGCCCGTGCTTTCCCGGAGTTGCGCGTCTATTGCCGAGGTTTCCCTGGGTCTAGTGCACCTGGGATTTCATTTTGGTGGCGTTGTCATGCGTTTGGTGGAAGTGGCAGGCGTGAGGACAAGGCTCACCGCCTTCTTTAGCACATGTGCCTCATAGTGCACAGCCTCTCACTCGCAGGCGTGCCACTACGGCCGCCGTGATTTGGCAGGAGGTGCCCGACTACTCTCCAACTCCCCTGGGACTATCTACTGCACCCGGGAATCCGTTTTGGCCGCGTGGTGATGTGTTTCGTGGAAGTGGCAGGCGTGAGTACAAGACTGACCGCCTTCGTTAGCACATGTGCCTCACAGTGCACAGCCTCTCAATTGCAGGCGTGCCACTACGGCTGCCGTGATTTGGCAGGAGGTGCCCGACTACTCTCCAACTCCCCTGGGACTATCTACTGCACCCGGGAACCCGTTCTTGCCGCGTAGTGATGTGTTTCGTGGAAGTGGCAGGCGTGAGTACAAGGCTCAGCCCTTACACCTTGCACAGCCTCTCACTCTCACGCATGCCACTTCGTCGCCCGTGCTTTCCCGGAGTTGCGCGTCTATTGCCGAGGTTTCCCTGCGTCTAGTGCACCTGGGATTTCATTTTGGTGGCGTTGTCATGCGTTTGGTGGAAGTGGCAGGCGTGAGTACAAGGCTCACCGCCTTCTTTAGCACATGTGCCTCATAGTGCACAGCCTCTCACTCGCAGGCGTGCCACTACGGCCGCCGTGATCTGGCAGGAGGTGCGCGCCTACTCCCCAACTCCCCTGGGACTATCTACTTCACCCGGGAATAAGTTTTGGCCGCGTGGTGATGTGTTTCGTGGAAGTGGCAGGCGTGAGTACAAGGCTCAGCCCGTACACCTTGCACAGCCTCTCACTCTCACGCATGCCACTCCGTCGCCCGTGCTTTCCCGGAGTTGCGCGTCTATTGCCGAGGTTTCCCTGGGTCTAGTGCACCTGGGATTTCATTTTGGTGGCGTTGTCATGCGTTTGGTGGAAGTGGCAGGCGTGAGTACAAGGCTCACCGCCTTCTTTAGCACATGTGCCTCATAGTGCACAGCCTCTCACTCGCAGGCGTGCCACTACGGCCGCCGTGATTTGGCAGGAGGTGCCCGACTACTCTCCAACTCCCCTGGGACTATCTACTGCACCCGGGAATCCGTTTTGGCCGCGTGGTGATGTGTTTCGTGGAAGTGGCAGGCGTGAGTACAAGACTGACCGCCTTCTTTAGCACATGTGCCTCACAGTGCACAGCCTCTCAATTGCAGGCGTGCCACTACGGCTGCCGTGATTTGGCAGGAGGTGCCCGACTACTCTCCAACTCCCCTGGGACTATCTACTGCACCCGGGAACCCGTTCTTGCCGCGTAGTGATGTGTTTCGTGGAAGTGGCAGGCGTGAGTACAAGGCTCAGCCCTTACACCTTGCACAGCCTCTCACTCTCACGCATGCCACTTCGTCGCCCGTGCTTTCCCGGAGTTGCGCGTCTATTGCCGAGGTTTCCCTGCGTCTAGTGCACCTGGGATTTCATTTTGGTGGCGTTGTCATGCGTTTGGTGGAAGTGGCAGGCGTGAGTACAAGGCTCACCGCCTTCTTTAGCACATGTGCCTCATAGTGCACAGCCTCTCACTCGCAGGCGTGCCACTACGGCCGCCGTGATCTGGCAGGAGGTGCGCGCCTACTCCCCAACTCCCCTGGGACTATCTACTTCACCCGGGAATAAGTTTTGGCCGCGTGGTGATGTGTTTCGTGGAAGTGGCAGGCGTGAGTACAAGGCTCAGCCCGTACACCTTGCACAGCCTCTCACTCTCACGCATGCCACTCCGTCGCCCGTGCTTTCCCGGAGTTGCGCGTCTATTGCCGAGGTTTCCCTGGGTCTAGTGCACCTGGGATTTCATTTTGGTGGCGTTGTCATGCGTTTGGTGGAAGTGGCAGGCGTGAGTACAAGGCTCACCGCCTTCTTTAGCACATGTGCCTCATAGTGCACAGCCTCTCACTCGCAGGCGTGCCACTACGGCCGCCGTGATTTGGCAGGAGGTGCCCGACTACTCTCCAACTCCCCTGGGACTATCTACTGCACCCGGGAATCCGTTTTGGCCGCGTGGTGATGTGTTTCGTGGAAGTGGCAGGCGTGAGTACAAGACTGACCGCCTTCTTTAGCACATGTGCCTCACAGTGCACAGCCTCTCAATTGCAGGCGTGCCACTACGGCTGCCGTGATTTGGCAGGAGGTGCCCGACTACTCTCCAACTCCCCTGGGACTATCTACTGCACCCGGGAACCCGTTCTTGCCGCGTAGTGATGTGTTTCGTGGAAGTGGCAGGCGTGAGTACAAGGCTCAGCCCGTACACCTTGCACAGCCTCTCACTCTCACGCATGCCACTCCGTCGCCCGTGCTTTCCCGGAGTTGCGCGTCTATTGCCGAGGTTTCCCTGGGTCTAGTGCACCTGGGATTTCATTTTGGTGGCGTTGTCATGCGTTTGGTGGAAGTGGCAGGCGTGAGTACAAGGCTCACCGCCTTCTTTAGCACATGTGCCTCATAGTGCACAGCCTCTCACTCGCAGGCGTGCCACTACGGCCGCCGTGATCTGGCAGGAGGTGCGCGCCTACTCCCCAACTCCCCTGGGACTATCTACTTCACCCGGGAATAAGTTTTGGCCGCGTGGTGATGTGTTTCGTGGAAGTGGCAGGCGTGAGTACAAGGCTCAGCCCGTACACCTTGCACAGCCTCTCACTCTCACGCATGCCACTCCGTCGCCCGTGCTTTCCCGGAGTTGCGCGTCTATTGCCGAGGTTTCCCTGGGTCTAGTGCACCTGGGATTTCATTTTGGTGGCGTTGTCATGCGTTTGGTGGAAGTGGCAGGCGTGAGGACAAGGCTCACCGCCTTCTTTAGCACATGTGCCTCATAGTGCACAGCCTCTCACTCGCAGGCGTGCCACTACGGCCGCCGTGATTTGGCAGGAGGTGCCCGACTACTCTCCAACTCCCCTGGGACTATCTACTGCACCCGGGAATCCGTTTTGGCCGCGTGGTGATGTGTTTCGTGGAAGTGGCAGGCGTGAGTACAAGACTGACCGCCTTCTTTAGCACATGTGCCTCACAGTGCACAGCCTCTCAATTGCAGGCGTGCCACTACGGCTGCCGTGATTTGGCAGGAGGTGCCCGACTACTCTCCAACTCCCCTGGGACTATCTACTGCACCCGGGAACCCGTTCTTGCCGCGTAGTGATGTGTTTCGTGGAAGTGGCAGGCGTGAGTACAAGGCTCAGCCCTTACACCTTGCACAGCCTCTCACTCTCACGCATGCCACTTCGTCGCCCGTGCTTTCCCGGAGTTGCGCGTCTATTGCCGAGGTTTCCCTGCGTCTAGTGCACCTGGGATTTCATTTTGGTGGCGTTGTCATGCGTTTGGTGGAAGTGGCAGGCGTGAGTACAAGGCTCACCGCCTTCTTTAGCACATGTGCCTCATAGTGCACAGCCTCTCACTCGCAGGCGTGCCACTACGGCCGCCGTGATCTGGCAGGAGGTGCGCGCCTACTCCCCAACTCCCCTGGGACTATCTACTTCACCCGGGAATAAGTTTTGGCCGCGTGGTGATGTGTTTCGTGGAAGTGGCAGGCGTGAGTACAAGGCTCAGCCCGTACACCTTGCACAGCCTCTCACTCTCACGCATGCCACTCCGTCGCCCGTGCTTTCCCGGAGTTGCGCGTCTATTGCCGAGGTTTCCCTGGGTCTAGTGCACCTGGGATTTCATTTTGGTGGCGTTGTCATGCGTTTGGTGGAAGTGGCAGGCGTGAGTACAAGGCTCACCGCCTTCTTTAGCACATGTGCCTCATAGTGCACAGCCTCTCACTCGCAGGCGTGCCACTACGGCCGCCGTGATCTGGCAGGAGGTGCGCGCCTACTCCCCAACTCCCCTGGGACTATCTACTTCACCCGGGAATAAGTTTTGGCCGCGTGGTGATGTGTTTCGTGGAAGTGGCAGGCGTGAGTACAAGGCTCAGCCCGTACACCTTGCACAGCCTCTCACTCTCACGCATGCCACTCCGTCGCCCGTGCTTTCCCGGAGTTGCGCGTCTATTGCCGAGGTTTCCCTGGGTCTAGTGCACCTCGGATTTCATTTTGGTGGCGTTGTCATGCGTTTGGTGGAAGTGGCAGGCGTGAGGACAAGGCTCACCGCCTTCTTTAGCACATGTGCCTCATAGTGCACAGCCTCTCACTCGCAGGCGTGCCACTACGGCCGCCGTGATTTGGCAGGAGGTGCCCGACTACTCTCCAACTCCCCTGGGACTATCTACTGCACCCGGGAATCCGTTTTGGCCGCGTGGTGATGTGTTTCGTGGAAGTGGCAGGCGTGAGTACAAGACTGACCGCCTTCTTTAGCACATGTGCCTCACAGTGCACAGCCTCTCAATTGCAGGCGTGCCACTACGGCTGCCGTGATTTGGCAGGAGGTGCCCGACTACTCTCCAACTCCCCTGGGACTATCTACTGCACCCGGGAACCCGTTCTTGCCGCGTAGTGATGTGTTTCGTGGAAGTGGCAGGCGTGAGTACAAGGCTCAGCCCGTACACCTTGCACAGCCTCTCACTCTCACGCATGCCACTCCGTCGCCCGTGCTTTCCCGGAGTTGCGCGTCTATTGCCGAGGTTTCCCTGGGTCTAGTGCACCTGGGATTTCATTTTGGTGGCGTTGTCATGCGTTTGGTGGAAGTGGCAGGCGTGAGTACAAGGCTCACCGCCTTCTTTAGCACATGTGCCTCATAGTGCACAGCCTCTCACTCGCAGGCGTGCCACTACGGCCGCCGTGATCTGGCAGGAGGTGCGCGCCTACTCCCCAACTCCCCTGGGACTATCTACTTCACCCGGGAATAAGTTTTGGCCGCGTGGTGATGTGTTTCGTGGAAGTGGCAGGCGTCAGTACAAGGCTCAGCCCGTACACCTTGCACAGCCTCTCACTCTCACGCATGCCACTCCGTCGCCCGTGCTTTCCCGGAGTTGCGCGTCTATTGCCGAGGTTTCCCTGGGTCTAGTGCACCTGGGATTTCATTTTGGTGGCGTTGTCATGCGTTTGGTGGAAGTGGCAGGCGTGAGGACAAGGCTCACCGCCTTCTTTAGCACATGTGCCTCATAGTGCACAGCCTCTCACTCGCAGGCGTGCCACTACGGCCGCCGTGATTTGGCAGGAGGTGCCCGACTACTCTCCAACTCCCCTGGGACTATCTACTGCACCCGGGAATCCGTTTTGGCCGCGTGGTGATGTGTTTCGTGGAAGTGGCAGGCGTGAGTACAAGACTGACCGCCTTCTTTAGCACATGTGCCTCACAGTGCACAGCCTCTCAATTGCAGGCGTGCCACTACGGCTGCCGTGATTTGGCAGGAGGTGCCCGACTACTCTCCAACTCCCCTGGGACTATCTACTGCACCCGGGAACCCGTTCTTGCCGCGTAGTGATGTGTTTCGTGGAAGTGGCAGGCGTGAGTACAAGGCTCAGCCCTTACACCTTGCACAGCCTCTCACTCTCACGCATGCCACTTCGTCGCCCGTGCTTTCCCGGAGTTGCGCGTCTATTGCCGAGGTTTCCCTGCGTCTAGTGCACCTGGGATTTCATTTTGGTGGCGTTGTCATGCGTTTGGTGGAAGTGGCAGGCGTGAGTACAAGGCTCACCGCCTTCTTTAGCACATGTGCCTCATAGTGCACAGCCTCTCACTCGCAGGCGTGCCACTACGGCCGCCGTGATCTGGCAGGAGGTGCGCGCCTACTCCCCAACTCCCCTGGGACTATCTACTTCACCCGGGAATAAGTTTTGGCCGCGTGGTGATGTGTTTCGTGGAAGTGGCAGGCGTGAGTACAAGGCTCAGCCCGTACACCTTGCACAGCCTCTCACTCTCACGCATGCCACTCCGTCGCCCGTGCTTTCCCGGAGTTGCGCGTCTATTGCCGAGGTTTCCCTGGGTCTAGTGCACCTGGGATTTCATTTTGGTGGCGTTGTCATGCGTTTGGTGGAAGTGGCAGGCGTGAGTACAAGGCTCACCGCCTTCTTTAGCACATGTGCCTCATAGTGCACAGCCTCTCACTCGCAGGCGTGCCACTACGGCCGCCGTGATTTGGCAGGAGGTGCCCGACTACTCTCCAACTCCCCTGGGACTATCTACTGCACCCGGGAATCCGTTTTGGCCGCGTGGTGATGTGTTTCGTGGAAGTGGCAGGCGTGAGTACAAGACTGACCGCCTTCTTTAGCACATGTGCCTCACAGTGCACAGCCTCTCAATTGCAGGCGTGCCACTACGGCTGCCGTGATTTGGCAGGAGGTGCCCGACTACTCTCCAACTCCCCTGGGACTATCTACTGCACCCGGGAACCCGTTCTTGCCGCGTAGTGATGTGTTTCGTGGAAGTGGCAGGCGTGAGTACAAGGCTCAGCCCGTACACCTTGCACAGCCTCTCACTCTCACGCATGCCACTCCGTCGCCCGTGCTTTCCCGGAGTTGCGCGTCTATTGCCGAGGTTTCCCTGGGTCTAGTGCACCTGGGATTTCATTTTGGTGGCGTTGTCATGCGTTTGGTGGAAGTGGCAGGCGTGAGTACAAGGCTCACCGCCTTCTTTAGCACATGTGCCTCATAGTGCACAGCCTCTCACTCGCAGGCGTGCCACTACGGCCGCCGTGATCTGGCAGGAGGTGCGCGCCTACTCCCCAACTCCCCTGGGACTATCTACTTCACCCGGGAATAAGTTTTGGCCGCGTGGTGATGTGTTTCGTGGAAGTGGCAGGCGTGAGTACAAGGCTCAGCCCGTACACCTTGCACAGCCTCTCACTCTCACGCATGCCACTCCGTCGCCCGTGCTTTCCCGGAGTTGCGCGTCTATTGCCGAGGTTTCCCTGGGTCTAGTGCACCTGGGATTTCATTTTGGTGGCGTTGTCATGCGTTTGGTGGAAGTGGCAGGCGTGAGGACAAGGCTCACCGCCTTCTTTAGCACATGTGCCTCATAGTGCACAGCCTCTCACTCGCAGGCGTGCCACTACGGCCGCCGTGATTTGGCAGGAGGTGCCCGACTACTCTCCAACTCCCCTGGGACTATCTACTGCACCCGGGAATCCGTTTTGGCCGCGTGGTGATGTGTTTCGTGGAAGTGGCAGGCGTGAGTACAAGACTGACCGCCTTCTTTAGCACATGTGCCTCACAGTGCACAGCCTCTCAATTGCAGGCGTGCCACTACGGCTGCCGTGATTTGGCAGGAGGTGCCCGACTACTCTCCAACTCCCCTGGGACTATCTACTGCACCCGGGAACCCGTTCTTGCCGCGTAGTGATGTGTTTCGTGGAAGTGGCAGGCGTGAGTACAAGGCTCAGCCCTTACACCTTGCACAGCCTCTCACTCTCACGCATGCCACTTCGTCGCCCGTGCTTTCCCGGAGTTGCGCGTCTATTGCCGAGGTTTCCCTGCGTCTAGTGCACCTGGGATTTCATTTTGGTAGCGTTGTCATGCGTTTGGTGGAAGTGGCAGGCGTGAGTACAAGGCTCACCGCCTTCTTTAGCACATGTGCCTCATAGTGCACAGCCTCTCACTCGCAGGCGTGCCACTACGGCCGCCGTGATCTGGCAGGAGGTGCGCGCCTACTCCCCAACTCCCCTGGGACTATCTACTTCACCCGGGAATAAGTTTTGGCCGCGTGGTGATGTGTTTCGTGGAAGTGGCAGGCGTGAGTACAAGGCTCAGCCCGTACACCTTGCACAGCCTCTCACTCTCACGCATGCCACTCCGTCGCCCGTGCTTTCCCGGAGTTGCGCGTCTATTGCCGAGGTTTCCCTGGGTCTAGTGCACCTGGGATTTCATTTTGGTGGCGTTTTCATGCGTTTGGTGGAAGTGGCAGGCGTGAGTACAAGGCTCACCGCCTTCTTTAGCACATGTGCCTCATAGTGCACAGCCTCTCACTCGCAGGCGTGCCACTACGGCCGCCGTGATCTGGCAGGAGGTGCGCGCCTACTCCCCAACTCCCCTGGGACTATCTACTTCACCCGGGAATAGGTTTTGGCCGCGTGGTGATGTGTTTCGTGGAAGTGGCAGGCGTGAGTACAAGGCTCAGCCCGTACACCTTGCACAGCCTCTCACTCTCACGCATGCCACTCCGTCGCCCGTGCTTTCCCGGAGTTGCGCGTCTATTGCCGAGGTTTCCCTGGGTCTAGTGCACCTGGGATTTCATTTTGGTGGCGTTGTCATGCGTTTGGTGGAAGTGGCAGGCGTGAGGACAAGGCTCACCGCCTTCTTTAGCACATGTGCCTCATAGTGCACAGCCTCTCACTCGCAGGCGTGCCACTACGGCCGCCGTGATTTGGCAGGAGGTGCCCGACTACTCTCCAACTCCCCTGGGACTATCTACTGCACCCGGGAATCCGTTTTGGCCGCGTGGTGATGTGTTTCGTGGAAGTGGCAGGCGTGAGTACAAGACTGACCGCCTTCTTTAGCACATGTGCCTCACAGTGCACAGCCTCTCAATTGCAGGCGTGCCACTACGGCTGCCGTGATTTGGCAGGAGGTGCCCGACTACTCTCCAACTCCCCTGGGACTATCTACTGCACCCGGGAACCCGTTCTTGCCGCGTAGTGATGTGTTTCGTGGAAGTGGCAGGCGTGAGTACAAGGCTCAGCCCGTACACCTTGCACAGCCTCTCACTCTCACGCATGCCACTCCGTCGCCCGTGCTTTCCCGGAGTTGCGCGTCTATTGCCGAGGTTTCCCTGGGTCTAGTGCACCTGGGATTTCATTTTGGTGGCGTTGTCATGCGTTTGGTGGAAGTGGCAGGCGTGAGTACAAGGCTCACCGCCTTCTTTAGCACATGTGCCTCATAGTGCACAGCCTCTCACTCGCAGGCGTGCCACTACGGCCGCCGTGATCTGGCAGGAGGTGCGCGCCTACTCCCCAACTCCCCTGGGACTATCTACTTCACCCGGGAATAAGTTTTGGCCGCGTGGTGATGTGTTTCGTGGAAGTGGCAGGCGTGAGTACAAGGCTCAGCCCGTACACCTTGCACAGCCTCTCACTCTCACGCATGCCACTCCGTCGCCCGTGCTTTCCCGGAGTTGCGCGTCTATTGCCGAGGTTTCCCTGGGTCTAGTGCACCTGGGATTTCATTTTGGTGGCGTTGTCATGCGTTTGGTGGAAGTGGCAGGCGTGAGGACAAGGCTCACCGCCTTCTTTAGCACATGTGCCTCATAGTGCACAGCCTCTCACTCGCAGGCGTGCCACTACGGCCGCCGTGATTTGGCAGGAGGTGCCCGACTACTCTCCAACTCCCCTGGGACTATCTACTGCACCCGGGAATCCGTTTTGGCCGCGTGGTGATGTGTTTCGTGGAAGTGGCAGGCGTGAGTACAAGACTGACCGCCTTCTTTAGCACATGTGCCTCACAGTGCACAGCCTCTCAATTGCAGGCGTGCCACTACGGCTGCCGTGATTTGGCAGGAGGTGCCCGACTACTCTCCAACTCCCCTGGGACTATCTACTGCACCCGGGAACCCGTTCTTGCCGCGTAGTGATGTGTTTCGTGGAAGTGGCAGGCGTGAGTACAAGGCTCAGCCCTTACACCTTGCACAGCCTCTCACTCTCACGCATGCCACTTCGTCGCCCGTGCTTTCCCGGAGTTGCGCGTCTATTGCCGAGGTTTCCCTGCGTCTAGTGCACCTGGGATTTCATTTTGGTGGCGTTGTCATGCGTTTGGTGGAAGTGGCAGGCGTGAGTACAAGGCTCACCGCCTTCTTTAGCACATGTGCCTCATAGTGCACAGCCTCTCACTCGCAGGCGTGCCACTACGGCCGCCGTGATCTGGCAGGAGGTGCGCGCCTACTCCCCAACTCCCCTGGGACTATCTACTTCACCCGGGAATAAGTTTTGGCCGCGTGGTGATGTGTTTCGTGGAAGTGGCAGGCGTGAGTACAAGGCTCAGCCCGTACACCTTGCACAGCCTCTCACTCTCACGCATGCCACTCCGTCGCCCGTGCTTTCCCGGAGTTGCGCGTCTATTGCCGAGGTTTCCCTGGGTCTAGTGCACCTGGGATTTCATTTTGGTGGCGTTGTCATGCGTTTGGTGGAAGTGGCAGGCGTGAGTACAAGGCTCACCGCCTTCTTTAGCACATGTGCCTCATAGTGCACAGCCTCTCACTCGCAGGCGTGCCACTACGGCCGCCGTGATCTGGCAGGAGGTGCGCGCCTACTCCCCAACTCCCCTGGGACTATCTACTTCACCCGGGAATAAGTTTTGGCCGCGTGGTGATGTGTTTCGTGGAAGTGGCAGGCGTGAGTACAAGGCTCAGCCCGTACACCTTGCACAGCCTCTCACTCTCACGCATGCCACTCCGTCGCCCGTGCTTTCCCGGAGTTGCGCGTCTATTGCCGAGGTTTCCCTGGGTCTAGTGCACCTCGGATTTCATTTTGGTGGCGTTGTCATGCGTTTGGTGGAAGTGGCAGGCGTGAGGACAAGGCTCACCGCCTTCTTTAGCACATGTGCCTCATAGTGCACAGCCTCTCACTCGCAGGCGTGCCACTACGGCCGCCGTGATTTGGCAGGAGGTGCCCGACTACTCTCCAACTCCCCTGGGACTATCTACTGCACCCGGGAATCCGTTTTGGCCGCGTGGTGATGTGTTTCGTGGAAGTGGCAGGCGTGAGTACAAGACTGACCGCCTTCTTTAGCACATGTGCCTCACAGTGCACAGCCTCTCAATTGCAGGCGTGCCACTACGGCTGCCGTGATTTGGCAGGAGGTGCCCGACTACTCTCCAACTCCCCTGGGACTATCTACTGCACCCGGGAACCCGTTCTTGCCGCGTAGTGATGTGTTTCGTGGAAGTGGCAGGCGTGAGTACAAGGCTCAGCCCGTACACCTTGCACAGCCTCTCACTCTCACGCATGCCACTCCGTCGCCCGTGCTTTCCCGGAGTTGCGCGTCTATTGCCGAGGTTTCCCTGGGTCTAGTGCACCTGGGATTTCATTTTGGTGGCGTTGTCATGCGTTTGGTGGAAGTGGCAGGCGTGAGTACAAGGCTCACCGCCTTCTTTAGCACATGTGCCTCATAGTGCACAGCCTCTCACTCGCAGGCGTGCCACTACGGCCGCCGTGATCTGGCAGGAGGTGCGCGCCTACTCCCCAACTCCCCTGGGACTATCTACTTCACCCGGGAATAAGTTTTGGCCGCGTGGTGATGTGTTTCGTGGAAGTGGCAGGCGTCAGTACAAGGCTCAGCCCGTACACCTTGCACAGCCTCTCACTCTCACGCATGCCACTCCGTCGCCCGTGCTTTCCCGGAGTTGCGCGTCTATTGCCGAGGTTTCCCTGGGTCTAGTGCACCTGGGATTTCATTTTGGTGGCGTTGTCATGCGTTTGGTGGAAGTGGCAGGCGTGAGGACAAGGCTCACCGCCTTCTTTAGCACATGTGCCTCATAGTGCACAGCCTCTCACTCGCAGGCGTGCCACTACGGCCGCCGTGATTTGGCAGGAGGTGCCCGACTACTCTCCAACTCCCCTGGGACTATCTACTGCACCCGGGAATCCGTTTTGGCCGCGTGGTGATGTGTTTCGTGGAAGTGGCAGGCGTGAGTACAAGACTGACCGCCTTCTTTAGCACATGTGCCTCACAGTGCACAGCCTCTCAATTGCAGGCGTGCCACTACGGCTGCCGTGATTTGGCAGGAGGTGCCCGACTACTCTCCAACTCCCCTGGGACTATCTACTGCACCCGGGAACCCGTTCTTGCCGCGTAGTGATGTGTTTCGTGGAAGTGGCAGGCGTGAGTACAAGGCTCAGCCCTTACACCTTGCACAGCCTCTCACTCTCACGCATGCCACTTCGTCGCCCGTGCTTTCCCGGAGTTGCGCGTCTATTGCCGAGGTTTCCCTGCGTCTAGTGCACCTGGGATTTCATTTTGGTGGCGTTGTCATGCGTTTGGTGGAAGTGGCAGGCGTGAGTACAAGGCTCACCGCCTTCTTTAGCACATGTGCCTCATAGTGCACAGCCTCTCACTCGCAGGCGTGCCACTACGGCCGCCGTGATCTGGCAGGAGGTGCGCGCCTACTCCCCAACTCCCCTGGGACTATCTACTTCACCCGGGAATAAGTTTTGGCCGCGTGGTGATGTGTTTCGTGGAAGTGGCAGGCGTGAGTACAAGGCTCAGCCCGTACACCTTGCACAGCCTCTCACTCTCACGCATGCCACTCCGTCGCCCGTGCTTTCCCGGAGTTGCGCGTCTATTGCCGAGGTTTCCCTGGGTCTAGTGCACCTGGGATTTCATTTTGGTGGCGTTGTCATGCGTTTGGTGGAAGTGGCAGGCGTGAGTACAAGGCTCACCGCCTTCTTTAGCACATGTGCCTCATAGTGCACAGCCTCTCACTCGCAGGCGTGCCACTACGGCCGCCGTGATTTGGCAGGAGGTGCCCGACTACTCTCCAACTCCCCTGGGACTATCTACTGCACCCGGGAATCCGTTTTGGCCGCGTGGTGATGTGTTTCGTGGAAGTGGCAGGCGTGAGTACAAGACTGACCGCCTTCTTTAGCACATGTGCCTCACAGTGCACAGCCTCTCAATTGCAGGCGTGCCACTACGGCTGCCGTGATTTGGCAGGAGGTGCCCGACTACTCTCCAACTCCCCTGGGACTATCTACTGCACCCGGGAACCCGTTCTTGCCGCGTAGTGATGTGTTTCGTGGAAGTGGCAGGCGTGAGTACAAGGCTCAGCCCGTACACCTTGCACAGCCTCTCACTCTCACGCATGCCACTCCGTCGCCCGTGCTTTCCCGGAGTTGCGCGTCTATTGCCGAGGTTTCCCTGGGTCTAGTGCACCTGGGATTTCATTTTGGTGGCATTGTCATGCGTTTGGTGGAAGTGGCAGGCGTGAGTACAAGGCTCACCGCCTTCTTTAGCACATGTGCCTCATAGTGCACAGCCTCTCACTCGCAGGCGTGCCACTACGGCCGCCGTGATCTGGCAGGAGGTGCGCGCCTACTCCCCAACTCCCCTGGGACTATCTACTTCACCCGGGAATAAGTTTTGGCCGCGTGGTGATGTGTTTCGTGGAAGTGGCAGGCGTGAGTACAAGGCTCAGCCCGTACACCTTGCACAGCCTCTCACTCTCACGCATGCCACTCCGTCGCCCGTGCTTTCCCGGAGTTGCGCGTCTATTGCCGAGGTTTCCCTGGGTCTAGTGCACCTGGGATTTCATTTTGGTGGCGTTGTCATGCGTTTGGTGGAAGTGGCAGGCGTGAGGACAAGGCTCACCGCCTTCTTTAGCACATGTGCCTCATAGTGCACAGCCTCTCACTCGCAGGCGTGCCACTACGGCCGCCGTGATTTGGCAGGAGGTGCCCGACTACTCTCCAACTCCCCTGGGACTATCTACTGCACCCGGGAATCCGTTTTGGCCGCGTGGTGATGTGTTTCGTGGAAGTGGCAGGCGTGAGTACAAGACTGACCGCCTTCTTTAGCACATGTGCCTCACAGTGCACAGCCTCTCAATTGCAGGCGTGCCACTACGGCTGCCGTGATTTGGCAGGAGGTGCCCGACTACTCTCCAACTCCCCTGGGACTATCTACTGCACCCGGGAACCCGTTCTTGCCGCGTAGTGATGTGTTTCGTGGAAGTGGCAGGCGTGAGTACAAGGCTCAGCCCTTACACCTTGCACAGCCTCTCACTCTCACGCATGCCACTTCGTCGCCCGTGCTTTCCCGGAGTTGCGCGTCTATTGCCGAGGTTTCCCTGCGTCTAGTGAGCCTGGGATTTCATTTTGGTGGCGTTGTCATGCGTTTGGTGGAAGTGGCAGGCGTGAGTACAAGGCTCACCGCCTTCTTTAGCACATGTGCCTCATAGTGCACAGCCTCTCACTCGCAGGCGTGCCACTACGGCCGCCGTGATCTGGCAGGAGGTGCGCGCCTACTCCCCAACTCCCCTGGGACTATCTACTTCACCCGGGAATAAGTTTTGGCCGCGTGGTGATGTGTTTCGTGGAAGTGGCAGGCGTGAGTACAAGGCTCAGCCCGTACACCTTGCACAGCCTCTCACTCTCACGCATGCCACTCCGTCGCCCGTGCTTTCCCGGAGTTGCGCGTCTATTGCCGAGGTTTCCCTGGGTCTAGTGCACCTGGGATTTCATTTTGGTGCCGTTGTCATGCGTTTGGTGGAAGTGGCAGGCGTGAGTACAAGGCTCACCGCCTTCTTTAGCACATGTGCCTCATAGTGCACAGCCTCTCACTCGCAGGCGTGCCACTACGGCCGCCGTGATCTGGCAGGAGGTGCGCGCCTACTCCCCAACTCCCCTGGGACTATCTACTTCACCCGGGAATAAGTTTTGGCCGCGTGGTGATGTGTTTCGTGGAAGTGGCAGGCGTGAGTACAAGGCTCAGCCCGTACACCTTGCACAGCCTCTCACTCTCACGCATGCCACTCCGTCGCCCGTGCTTTCCCGGAGTTGCGCGTCTATTGCCGAGGTTTCCCTGGGTCTAGTGCACCTGGGATTTCATTTTGGTGGCGTTGTCATGCGTTTGGTGGAAGTGGCAGGCGTGAGGACAAGGCTCACCGCCTTCTTTAGCACATGTGCCTCATAGTGCACAGCCTCTCACTCGCAGGCGTGCCACTACGGCCGCCGTGATTTGGCAGGAGGTGCCCGACTACTCTCCAACTCCCCTGGGACTATCTACTGCACCCGGGAATCCGTTTTGGCCGCGTGGTGATGTGTTTCGTGGAAGTGGCAGGCGTGAGTACAAGACTGACCGCCTTCTTTAGCACATGTGCCTCACAGTGCACAGCCTCTCAATTGCAGGCGTGCCACTACGGCTGCCGTGATTTGGCAGGAGGTGCCCGACTACTCTCCAACTCCCCTGGGACTATCTACTGCACCCGGGAACCCGTTCTTGCCGCGTAGTGATGTGTTTCGTGGAAGTGGCAGGCGTGAGTACAAGGCTCAGCCCGTACACCTTGCACAGCCTCTCACTCTCACGCATGCCACTCCGTCGCCCGTGCTTTCCCGGAGTTGCGCGTCTATTGCCGAGGTTTCCCTGGGTCTAGTGCACCTGGGATTTCATTTTGGTGGCGTTGTCATGCGTTTGGTGGAAGTGGCAGGCGTGAGTACAAGGCTCACCGCCTTCTTTAGCACATGTGCCTCATAGTGCACAGCCTCTCACTCGCAGGCGTGCCACTACGGCCGCCGTGATCTGGCAGGAGGTGCGCGCCTACTCCCCAACTCCCCTGGGACTATCTACTTCACCCGGGAATAAGTTTTGGCCGCGTGGTGATGTGTTTCGTGGAAGTGGCAGGCGTGAGTACAAGGCTCAGCCCGTACACCTTGCACAGCCTCTCACTCTCACGCATGCCACTCCGTCGCCCGTGCTTTCCCGGAGTTGCGCGTCTATTGCCGAGGTTTCCCTGGGTCTAGTGCACCTGGGATTTCATTTTGGTGGCGTTGTCATGCGTTTGGTGGAAGTGGCAGGCGTGAGGACAAGGCTCACCGCCTTCTTTAGCACATGTGCCTCATAGTGCACAGCCTCTCACTCGCAGGCGTGCCACTACGGCCGCCGTGATTTGGCAGGAGGTGCCCGACTACTCTCCAACTCCCCTGGGACTATCTACTGCACCCGGGAATCCGTTTTGGCCGCGTGGTGATGTGTTTCGTGGAAGTGGCAGGCGTGAGTACAAGACTGACCGCCTTCTTTAGCACATGTGCCTCACAGTGCACAGCCTCTCAATTGCAGGCGTGCCACTACGGCTGCCGTGATTTGGCAGGAGGTGCCCGACTACTCTCCAACTCCCCTGGGACTATCTACTGCACCCGGGAACCCGTTCTTGCCGCGTAGTGATGTGTTTCGTGGAAGTGGCAGGCGTGAGTACAAGGCTCAGCCCTTACACCTTGCACAGCCTCTCACTCTCACGCATGCCACTTCGTCGCCCGTGCTTTCCCGGAGTTGCGCGTCTATTGCCGAGGTTTCCCTGCGTCTAGTGCACCTGGGATTTCATTTTGGTGGCGTTGTCATGCGTTTGGTGGAAGTGGCAGGCGTGAGTACAAGGCTCACCGCCTTCTTTAGCACATGTGCCTCATAGTGCACAGCCTCTCACTCGCAGGCGTGCCACTACGGCCGCCGTGATCTGGCAGGAGGTGCGCGCCTACTCCCCAACTCCCCTGGGACTATCTACTTCACCCGGGAATAAGTTTTGGCCGCGTGGTGATGTGTTTCGTGGAAGTGGCAGGCGTGAGTACAAGGCTCAGCCCGTACACCTTGCACAGCCTCTCACTCTCACGCATGCCACTCCGTCGCCCGTGCTTTCCCGGAGTTGCGCGTCTATTGCCGAGGTTTCCCTGGGTCTAGTGCACCTGGGATTTCATTTTGGTGGCGTTGTCATGCGTTTGGTGGAAGTGGCAGGCGTGAGGACAAGGCTCACCGCCTTCTTTAGCACATGTGCCTCATAGTGCACAGCCTCTCACTCGCAGGCGTGCCACTACGGCCGCCGTGATTTGGCAGGAGGTGCCCGACTACTCTCCAACTCCCCTGGGACTATCTACTGCACCCGGGAATCCGTTTTGGCCGCGTGGTGATGTGTTTCGTGGAAGTGGCAGGCGTGAGTACAAGACTGACCGCCTTCTTTAGCACATGTGCCTCACAGTGCACAGCCTCTCAATTGCAGGCGTGCCACTACGGCTGCCGTGATTTGGCAGGAGGTTCCCGACTACTCTCCAACTCCCCTGGGACTATCTACTGCACCCGGGAACCCGTTCTTGCCGCGTAGTGATGTGTTTCGTGGAAGTGGCAGGCGTGAGTACAAGGCTCAGCCCTTACACCTTGCACAGCCTCTCACTCTCACGCATGCCACTTCGTCGCCCGTGCTTTCCCGGAGTTGCGCGTCTATTGCCGAGGTTTCCCTGCGTCTAGTGCACCTGGGATTTCATTTTGGTGGCGTTGTCATGCGTTTGGTGGAAGTGGCAGGCGTGAGTACAAGGCTCACCGCCTTCTTTAGCACATGTGCCTCATAGTGCACAGCCTCTCACTCGCAGGCGTGCCACTACGGCCGCCGTGATCTGGCAGGAGGTGCGCGCCTACTCCCCAACTCCCCTGGGACTATCTACTTCACCCGGGAATAAGTTTTGGCCGCGTGGTGATGTGTTTCGTGGAAGTGGCAGGCGTGAGTACAAGGCTCAGCCCGTACACCTTGCACAGCCTCTCACTCTCACGCATGCCACTCCGTCGCCCGTGCTTTCCCGGAGTTGCGCGTCTATTGCCGAGGTTTCCCTGGGTCTAGTGCACCTGGGATTTCATTTTGGTGGCGTTGTCATGCGTTTGGTGGAAGTGGCAGGCGTGAGTACAAGGCTCACCGCCTTCTTTAGCACATGTGCCTCATAGTGCACAGCCTCTCACTCGCAGGCGTGCCACTACGGCCGCCGTGATCTGGCAGGAGGTGCGCGCCTACTCCCCAACTCCCCTGGGACTATCTACTTCACCCGGGAATAAGTTTTGGCCGCGTGGTGATGTGTTTCGTGGAAGTGGCAGGCGTGAGTACAAGGCTCAGCCCGTACACCTTGCACAGCCTCTCACTCTCACGCATGCCACTCCGTCGCCCGTGCTTTCCCGGAGTTGCGCGTCTATTGCCGAGGTTTCCCTGGGTCTAGTGCACCTGGGATTTCATTTTGGTGGCGTTGTCATGCGTTTGGTGGAAGTGGCAGGCGTGAGGACAAGGCTCACCGCCTTCTTTAGCACATGTGCCTCATAGTGCACAGCCTCTCACTCGCAGGCGTGCCACTACGGCCGCCGTGATTTGGCAGGAGGTGCCCGACTACTCTCCAACTCCCCTGGGACTATCTACTGCACCCGGGAATCCGTTTTGGCCGCGTGGTGATGTGTTTCGTGGAAGTGGCAGGCGTGAGTACAAGACTGACCGCCTTCTTTAGCACATGTGCCTCACAGTGCACAGCCTCTCAATTGCAGGCGTGCCACTACGGCTGCCGTGATTTGGCAGGAGGTGCCCGACTACTCTCCAACTCCCCTGGGACTATCTACTGCACCCGGGAACCCGTTCTTGCCGCGTAGTGATGTGTTTCGTGGAAGTGGCAGGCGTGAGTACAAGGCTCAGCCCGTACACCTTGCACAGCCTCTCACTCTCACGCATGCCACTCCGTCGCCCGTGCTTTCCCGGAGTTGCGCGTCTATTTCCGAGGTTTCCCTGGGTCTAGTGCACCTGGGATTTCATTTTGGTGGCGTTGTCATGCGTTTGGTGGAAGTGGCAGGCGTGAGTACAAGGCTCACCGCCTTCTTTAGCACATGTGCCTCATAGTGCACAGCCTCTCACTCGCAGGCGTGCCACTACGGCCGCCGTGATCTGGCAGGAGGTGCGCGCCTACTCCCCAACTCCCCTGGGACTATCTACTTCACCCGGGAATAAGTTTTGGCCGCGTGGTGATGTGTTTCGTGGAAGTGGCAGGCGTGAGTACAAGGCTCAGCCCGTACACCTTGCACAGCCTCTCACTCTCACGCATGCCACTCCGTCGCCCGTGCTTTCCCGGAGTTGCGCGTCTATTGCCGAGGTTTCCCTGGGTCTAGTGCACCTGGGATTTCATTTTGGTGGCGTTGTCATGCGTTTGGTGGAAGTGGCAGGCGTGAGTACAAGGCTCACCGCCTTCTTTAGCACATGTGCCTCATAGTGCACAGCCTCTCACTCGCAGGCGTGCCACTACGGCCGCCGTGATCTGGCAGGAGGTGCGCGCCTACTCCCCAACTCCCCTGGGACTATCTACTTCACCCGGGAATAAGTTTTGGCCGCGTGGTGATGTGTTTCGTGGAAGTGGCAGGCGTGAGTACAAGGCTCAGCCCGTACACCTTGCACAGCCTCTCACTCTCACGCATGCCACTCCGTCGCCCGTGCTTTCCCGGAGTTGCGCGTCTATTGCCGAGGTTTCCCTGGGTCTAGTGCACCTGGGATTTCATTTTGGTGGCGTTGTCATGCGTTTGGTGGAAGTGGCAGGCGTGAGGACAAGGCTCACCGCCTTCTTTAGCACATGTGCCTCATAGTGCACAGCCTCTCACTCGCAGGCGTGCCACTACGGCCGCCGTGATTTGGCAGGAGGTGCCCGACTACTCTCCAACTCCCCTGGGACTATCTACTGCACCCGGGAATCCGTTTTGGCCGCGTGGTGATGTGTTTCGTGGAAGTGGCAGGCGTGACTACAAGACTGACCGCCTTCTTTAGCACATGTGCCTCACAGTGCACAGCCTCTCAATTGCAGGCGTGCCACTACGGCTGCCGTGATTTGGCAGGAGGTGCCCGACTACTCTCCAACTCCCCTGGGACTATCTACTGCACCCGGGAACCCGTTCTTGCCGCGTAGTGATGTGTTTCGTGGAAGTGGCAGGCGTGAGTACAAGGCTCAGCCCTTACACCTTGCACAGCCTCTCACTCTCACGCATGCCACTTCGTCGCCCGTGCTTTCCCGGAGTTGCGCGTCTATTGCCGAGGTTTCCCTGCGTCTAGTGCACCTGGGATTTCATTTTGGTGGCGTTGTCATGCGTTTGGTGGAAGTGGCAGGCGTGAGTACAAGGCTCACCGCCTTCTTTAGCACATGTGCCTCATAGTGCACAGCCTCTCACTCGCAGGCGTGCCACTACGGCCGCCGTGATCTGGCAGGAGGTGCGCGCCTACTCCCCAACTCCCCTGGGACTATCTACTTCACCCGGGAATAAGTTTTGGCCGCGTGGTGATGTGTTTCGTGGAAGTGGCAGGCGTGAGTACAAGGCTCAGCCCGTACACCTTGCACAGCCTCTCACTCTCACGCATGCCACTCCGTCGCCCGTGCTTTCCCGGAGTTGCGCGTCTATTGCCGAGGTTTCCCTGGGTCTAGTGCACCTGGGATTTCATTTTGGTGGCGTTGTCATGCGTTTGGTGGAAGTGGCAGGCGTGAGGACAAGGCTCACCGCCTTCTTTAGCACATGTGCCTCATAGTGCACAGCCTCTCACTCGCAGGCGTGCCACTACGGCCGCCGTGATTTGGCAGGAGGTGCCCGACTACTCTCCAACTCCCCTGGGACTATCTACTGCACCCGGGAATCCGTTTTGGCCGCGTGGTGATGTGTTTCGTGGAAGTGGCAGGCGTGAGTACAAGACTGACCGCCTTCTTTAGCACATGTGCCTCACAGTGCACAGCCTCTCAATTGCAGGCGTGCCACTACGGCTGCCGTGATTTGGCAGGAGGTGCCCGACTACTCTCCAACTCCCCTGGGACTATCTACTGCACCCGGGAACCCGTTCTTGCCGCGTAGTGATGTGTTTCGTGGAAGTGGCAGGCGTGAGTACAAGGCTCAGCCCTTACACCTTGCACAGCCTCTCACTCTCACGCATGCCACTTCGTCGCCCGTGCTTTCCCGGAGTTGCGCGTCTATTGCCGAGGTTTCCCTGCGTCTAGTGCACCTGGGATTTCATTTTGGTGGCGTTGTCATGCGTTTGGTGGAAGTGGCAGGCGTGAGTACAAGGCTCACCGCCTTCTTTAGCACATGTGCCTCATAGTGCACAGCCTCTCACTCGCAGGCGTGCCACTACGGCCGCCGTGATCTGGCAGGAGGTGCGCGCCTACTCCCCAACTCCCCTGGGACTATCTACTTCACCCGGGAATAAGTTTTGGCCGCGTGGTGATGTGTTTCGTGGAAGTGGCAGGCGTGAGTACAAGGCTCAGCCCGTACACCTTGCACAGCCTCTCACTCTCACGCATGCCACTCCGTCGCCCGTGCTTTCCCGGAGTTGCGCGTCTATTGCCGAGGTTTCCCTGGGTCTAGTGCACCTGGGATTTCATTTTGGTGGCGTTGTCATGCGTTTGGTGGAAGTGGCAGGCGTGAGTACAAGGCTCACCGCCTTCTTTAGCACATGTGCCTCATAGTGCACAGCCTCTCACTCGCAGGCGTGCCACTACGGCCGCCGTGATCTGGCAGGAGGTGCGCGCCTACTCCCCAACTCCCCTGGGACTATCTACTTCACCCGGGAATAAGTTTTGGCCGCGTGGTGATGTGTTTCGTGGAAGTGGCAGGCGTGAGTACAAGGCTCAGCCCGTACACCTTGCACAGCCTCTCACTCTCACGCATGCCACTCCGTCGCCCGTGCTTTCCCGGAGTTGCGCGTCTATTGCCGAGGTTTCCCTGGGTCTAGTGCACCTGGGATTTCATTTTGGTGGCGTTGTCATGCGTTTGGTGGAAGTGGCAGGCGTGAGGACAAGGCTCACCGCCTTCTTTAGCACATGTGCCTCATAGTGCACAGCCTCTCACTCGCAGGCGTGCCACTACGGCCGCCGTGATTTGGCAGGAGGTGCCCGACTACTCTCCAACTCCCCTGGGACTATCTACTGCACCCGGGAATCCGTTTTGGCCGCGTGGTGATGTGTTTCGTGGAAGTGGCAGGCGTGAGTACAAGACTGACCGCCTTCTTTAGCACATGTGCCTCACAGTGCACAGCCTCTCAATTGCAGGCGTGCCACTACGGCTGCCGTGATTTGGCAGGAGGTGCCCGACTACTCTCCAACTCCCCTGGGACTATCTACTGCACCCGGGAACCCGTTCTTGCCGCGTAGTGATGTGTTTCGTGGAAGTGGCAGGCGTGAGTACAAGGCTCAGCCCGTACACCTTGCACAGCCTCTCACTCTCACGCATGCCACTCCGTCGCCCGTGCTTTCCCGGAGTTGCGCGTCTATTTCCGAGGTTTCCCTGGGTCTAGTGCACCTGGGATTTCATTTTGGTGGCGTTGTCATGCGTTTGGTGGAAGTGGCAGGCGTGAGTACAAGGCTCACCGCCTTCTTTAGCACATGTGCCTCATAGTGCACAGCCTCTCACTCGCAGGCGTGCCACTACGGCCGCCGTGATCTGGCAGGAGGTGCGCGCCTACTCCCCAACTCCCCTGGGACTATCTACTTCACCCGGGAATAAGTTTTGGCCGCGTGGTGATGTGTTTCGTGGAAGTGGCAGGCGTGAGTACAAGGCTCAGCCCGTACACCTTGCACAGCCTCTCACTCTCACGCATGCCACTCCGTCGCCCGTGCTTTCCCGGAGTTGCGCGTCTATTGCCGAGGTTTCCCTGGGTCTAGTGCACCTGGGATTTCATTTTGGTGGCGTTGTCATGCGTTTGGTGGAAGTGGCAGGCGTGAGGACAAGGCTCACCGCCTTCTTTAGCACATGTGCCTCATAGTGCACAGCCTCTCACTCGCAGGCGTGCCACTACGGCCGCCGTGATTTGGCAGGAGGTGCCCGACTACTCTCCAACTCCCCTGGGACTATCTACTGCACCCGGGAATCCGTTTTGGCCGCGTGGTGATGTGTTTCGTGGAAGTGGCAGGCGTGAGTACAAGACTGACCGCCTTCGTTAGCACATGTGCCTCACAGTGCACAGCCTCTCAATTGCAGGCGTGCCACTACGGCTGCCGTGATTTGGCAGGAGGTGCCCGACTACTCTCCAACTCCCCTGGGACTATCTACTGCACCCGGGAACCCGTTCTTGCCGCGTAGTGATGTGTTTCGTGGAAGTGGCAGGCGTGAGTACAAGGCTCAGCCCTTACACCTTGCACAGCCTCTCACTCTCACGCATGCCACTTCGTCGCCCGTGCTTTCCCGGAGTTGCGCGTCTATTGCCGAGGTTTCCCTGCGTCTAGTGCACCTGGGATTTCATTTTGGTGGCGTTGTCATGCGTTTGGTGGAAGTGGCAGGCGTGAGTACAAGGCTCACCGCCTTCTTTAGCACATGTGCCTCATAGTGCACAGCCTCTCACTCGCAGGCGTGCCACTACGGCCGCCGTGATCTGGCAGGAGGTGCGCGCCTACTCCCCAACTCCCCTGGGACTATCTACTTCACCCGGGAATAAGTTTTGGCCGCGTGGTGATGTGTTTCGTGGAAGTGGCAGGCGTGAGTACAAGGCTCAGCCCGTACACCTTGCACAGCCTCTCACTCTCACGCATGCCACTCCGTCGCCCGTGCTTTCCCGGAGTTGCGCGTCTATTGCCGAGGTTTCCCTGGGTCTAGTGCACCTGGGATTTCATTTTGGTGGCGTTGTCATGCGTTTGGTGGAAGTGGCAGGCGTGAGTACAAGGCTCACCGCCTTCTTTAGCACATGTGCCTCATAGTGCACAGCCTCTCACTCGCAGGCGTGCCACTACGGCCGCCGTGATTTGGCAGGAGGTGCCCGACTACTCTCCAACTCCCCTGGGACTATCTACTGCACCCGGGAATCCGTTTTGGCCGCGTGGTGATGTGTTTCGTGGAAGTGGCAGGCGTGAGTACAAGACTGACCGCCTTCTTTAGCACATGTGCCTCACAGTGCACAGCCTCTCAATTGCAGGCGTGCCACTACGGCTGCCGTGATTTGGCAGGAGGTGCCCGACTACTCTCCAACTCCCCTGGGACTATCTACTGCACCCGGGAACCCGTTCTTGCCGCGTAGTGATGTGTTTCGTGGAAGTGGCAGGCGTGAGTACAAGGCTCAGCCCTTACACCTTGCACAGCCTCTCACTCTCACGCATGCCACTTCGTCGCCCGTGCTTTCCCGGAGTTGCGCGTCTATTGCCGAGGTTTCCCTGCGTCTAGTGCACCTGGGATTTCATTTTGGTGGCGTTGTCATGCGTTTGGTGGAAGTGGCAGGCGTGAGTACAAGGCTCACCGCCTTCTTTAGCACATGTGCCTCATAGTGCACAGCCTCTCACTCGCAGGCGTGCCACTACGGCCGCCGTGATCTGGCAGGAGGTGCGCGCCTACTCCCCAACTCCCCTGGGACTATCTACTTCACCCGGGAATAAGTTTTGGCCGCGTGGTGATGTGTTTCGTGGAAGTGGCAGGCGTGAGTACAAGGCTCAGCCCGTACACCTTGCACAGCCTCTCACTCTCACGCATGCCACTCCGTCGCCCGTGCTTTCCCGGAGTTGCGCGTCTATTGCCGAGGTTTCCCTGGGTCTAGTGCACCTGGGATTTCATTTTGGTGGCGTTGTCATGCGTTTGGTGGAAGTGGCAGGCGTGAGTACAAGGCTCACCGCCTTCTTTAGCACATGTGCCTCATAGTGCACAGCCTCTCACTCGCAGGCGTGCCACTACGGCCGCCGTGATTTGGCAGGAGGTGCCCGACTACTCTCCAACTCCCCTGGGACTATCTACTGCACCCGGGAATCCGTTTTGGCCGCGTGGTGATGTGTTTCGTGGAAGTGGCAGGCGTGAGTACAAGACTGACCGCCTTCTTTAGCACATGTGCCTCACAGTGCACAGCCTCTCAATTGCAGGCGTGCCACTACGGCTGCCGTGATTTGGCAGGAGGTGCCCGACTACTCTCCAACTCCCCTGGGACTATCTACTGCACCCGGGAACCCGTTCTTGCCGCGTAGTGATGTGTTTCGTGGAAGTGGCAGGCGTGAGTACAAGGCTCAGCCCTTACACCTTGCACAGCCTCTCACTCTCACGCATGCCACTCCGTCGCCCGTGCTTTCCCGGAGTTGCGCGTCTATTGCCGAGGTTTCCCTGGGTCTAGTGCACCTGGGATTTCATTTTGGTGGCGTTGTCATGCGTTTGGTGGAAGTGGCAGGCGTGAGTACAAGGCTCACCGCCTTCTTTAGCACATGTGCCTCATAGTGCACAGCCTCTCACTCGCAGGCGTGCCACTACGGCCGCCGTGATCTGGCAGGAGGTGCGCGCCTACTCCCCAACTCCCCTGGGACTATCTACTTCACCCGGGAATAAGTTTTGGCCGCGTGGTGATGTGTTTCGTGGAAGTGGCAGGCGTGAGTACAAGGCTCAGCCCGTACACCTTGCACAGCCTCTCACTCTCACGCATGCCACTCCGTCGCCCGTGCTTTCCCGGAGTTGCGCGTCTATTGCCGAGGTTTCCCTGGGTCTAGTGCACCTGGGATTTCATTTTGGTGGCGTTGTCATGCGTTTGGTGGAAGTGGCAGGCGTGAGGACAAGGCTCACCGCCTTCTTTAGCACATGTGCCTCATAGTGCACAGCCTCTCACTCGCAGGCGTGCCACTACGGCCGCCGTGATTTGGCAGGAGGTGCCCGACTACTCTCCAACTCCCCTGGGACTATCTACTGCACCCGGGAATCCGTTTTGGCCGCGTGGTGATGTGTTTCGTGGAAGTGGCAGGCGTGAGTACAAGACTGACCGCCTTCTTTAGCACATGTGCCTCACAGTGCACAGCCTCTCAATTGCAGGCGTGCCACTACGGCTGCCGTGATTTGGCAGGAGGTGCCCGACTACTCTCCAACTCCCCTGGGACTATCTACTGCACCCGGGAACCCGTTCTTGCCGCGTAGTGATGTGTTTCGTGGAAGTGGCAGGCGTGAGTACAAGGCTCAGCCCTTACACCTTGCACAGCCTCTCACTCTCACGCATGCCACTTCGTCGCCCGTGCTTTCCCGGAGTTGCGCGTCTATTGCCGAGGTTTCCCTGCGTCTAGTGCACCTGGGATTTCATTTTGGTGGCGTTGTCATGCGTTTGGTGGAAGTGGCAGGCGTGAGTACAAGGCTCACCGCCTTCTTTAGCACATGTGCCTCATAGTGCACAGCCTCTCACTCGCAGGCGTGCCACTACGGCCGCCGTGATCTGGCAGGAGGTGCGCGCCTACTCCCCAACTCCCCTGGGACTATCTACTTCACCCGGGAATAAGTTTTGGCCGCGTGGTGATGTGTTTCGTGGAAGTGGCAGGCGTGAGTACAAGGCTCAGCCCGTACACCTTGCACAGCCTCTCACTCTCACGCATGCCACTCCGTCGCCCGTGCTTTCCCGGAGTTGCGCGTCTATTGCCGAGGTTTCCCTGGGTCTAGTGCACCTGGGATTTCATTTTGGTGGCGTTGTCATGCGTTTGGTGGAAGTGGCAGGCGTGAGTACAAGGCTCACCGCCTTCTTTAGCACATGTGCCTCATAGTGCACAGCCTCTCACTCGCAGGCGTGCCACTACGGCCGCCGTGATCTGGCAGGAGGTGCGCGCCTACTCCCCAACTCCCCTGGGACTATCTACTTCACCCGGGAATAAGTTTTGGCCGCGTGGTGATGTGTTTCGTGGAAGTGGCAGGCGTGAGTACAAGGCTCAGCCCGTACACCTTGCACAGCCTCTCACTCTCACGCATGCCACTCCGTCGCCCGTGCTTTCCCGGAGTTGCGCGTCTATTGCCGAGGTTTCCCTGGGTCTAGTGCACCTCGGATTTCATTTTGGTGGCGTTGTCATGCGTTTGGTGGAAGTGGCAGGCGTGAGGACAAGGCTCACCGCCTTCTTTAGCACATGTGCCTCATAGTGCACAGCCTCTCACTCGCAGGCGTGCCACTACGGCCGCCGTGATTTGGCAGGAGGTGCCCGACTACTCTCCAACTCCCCTGGGACTATCTACTGCACCCGGGAATCCGTTTTGGCCGCGTGGTGATGTGTTTCGTGGAAGTGGCAGGCGTGAGTACAAGACTGACCGCCTTCTTTAGCACATGTGCCTCACAGTGCACAGCCTCTCAATTGCAGGCGTGCCACTACGGCTGCCGTGATTTGGCAGGAGGTGCCCGACTACTCTCCAACTCCCCTGGGACTATCTACTGCACCCGGGAACCCGTTCTTGCCGCGTAGTGATGTGTTTCGTGGAAGTGGCAGGCGTGAGTACAAGGCTCAGCCCGTACACCTTGCACAGCCTCTCACTCTCACGCATGCCACTCCGTCGCCCGTGCTTTCCCGGAGTTGCGCGTCTATTGCCGAGGTTTCCCTGGGTCTAGTGCACCTGGGATTTCATTTTGGTGGCGTTGTCATGCGTTTGGTGGAAGTGGCAGGCGTGAGTACAAGGCTCACCGCCTTCTTTAGCACATGTGCCTCATAGTGCACAGCCTCTCACTCGCAGGCGTGCCACTACGGCCGCCGTGATCTGGCAGGAGGTGCGCGCCTACTCCCCAACTCCCCTGGGACTATCTACTTCACCCGGGAATAAGTTTTGGCCGCGTGGTGATGTGTTTCGTGGAAGTGGCAGGCGTCAGTACAAGGCTCAGCCCGTACACCTTGCACAGCCTCTCACTCTCACGCATGCCACTCCGTCGCCCGTGCTTTCCCGGAGTTGCGCGTCTATTGCCGAGGTTTCCCTGGGTCTAGTGCACCTGGGATTTCATTTTGGTGGCGTTGTCATGCGTTTGGTGGAAGTGGCAGGCGTGAGGACAAGGCTCACCGCCTTCTTTAGCACATGTGCCTCATAGTGCACAGCCTCTCACTCGCAGGCGTGCCACTACGGCCGCCGTGATTTGGCAGGAGGTGCCCGACTACTCTCCAACTCCCCTGGGACTATCTACTGCACCCGGGAATCCGTTTTGGCCGCGTGGTGATGTGTTTCGTGGAAGTGGCAGGCGTGAGTACAAGACTGACCGCCTTCTTTAGCACATGTGCCTCACAGTGCACAGCCTCTCAATTGCAGGCGTGCCACTACGGCTGCCGTGATTTGGCAGGAGGTGCCCGACTACTCTCCAACTCCCCTGGGACTATCTACTGCACCCGGGAACCCGTTCTTGCCGCGTAGTGATGTGTTTCGTGGAAGTGGCAGGCGTGAGTACAAGGCTCAGCCCTTACACCTTGCACAGCCTCTCACTCTCACGCATGCCACTTCGTCGCCCGTGCTTTCCCGGAGTTGCGCGTCTATTGCCGAGGTTTCCCTGCGTCTAGTGCACCTGGGATTTCATTTTGGTGGCGTTGTCATGCGTTTGGTGGAAGTGGCAGGCGTGAGTACAAGGCTCACCGCCTTCTTTAGCACATGTGCCTCATAGTGCACAGCCTCTCACTCGCAGGCGTGCCACTACGGCCGCCGTGATCTGGCAGGAGGTGCGCGCCTACTCCCCAACTCCCCTGGGACTATCTACTTCACCCGGGAATAAGTTTTGGCCGCGTGGTGATGTGTTTCGTGGAAGTGGCAGGCGTGAGTACAAGGCTCAGCCCGTACACCTTGCACAGCCTCTCACTCTCACGCATGCCACTCCGTCGCCCGTGCTTTCCCGGAGTTGCGCGTCTATTGCCGAGGTTTCCCTGGGTCTAGTGCACCTGGGATTTCATTTTGGTGGCGTTGTCATGCGTTTGGTGGAAGTGGCAGGCGTGAGTACAAGGCTCACCGCCTTCTTTAGCACATGTGCCTCATAGTGCACAGCCTCTCACTCGCAGGCGTGCCACTACGGCCGCCGTGATTTGGCAGGAGGTGCCCGACTACTCTCCAACTCCCCTGGGACTATCTACTGCACCCGGGAATCCGTTTTGGCCGCGTGGTGATGTGTTTCGTGGAAGTGGCAGGCGTGAGTACAAGACTGACCGCCTTCTTTAGCACATGTGCCTCACAGTGCACAGCCTCTCAATTGCAGGCGTGCCACTACGGCTGCCGTGATTTGGCAGGAGGTGCCCGACTACTCTCCAACTCCCCTGGGACTATCTACTGCACCCGGGAACCCGTTCTTGCCGCGTAGTGATGTGTTTCGTGGAAGTGGCAGGCGTGAGTACAAGGCTCAGCCCGTACACCTTGCACAGCCTCTCACTCTCACGCATGCCACTCCGTCGCCCGTGCTTTCCCGGAGTTGCGCGTCTATTGCCGAGGTTTCCCTGGGTCTAGTGCACCTGGGATTTCATTTTGGTGGCGTTGTCATGCGTTTGGTGGAAGTGGCAGGCGTGAGTACAAGGCTCACCGCCTTCTTTAGCACATGTGCCTCATAGTGCACAGCCTCTCACTCGCAGGCGTGCCACTACGGCCGCCGTGATCTGGCAGGAGGTGCGCGCCTACTCCCCAACTCCCCTGGGACTATTTACTTCACCCGGGAATAAGTTTTGGCCGCGTGGTGATGTGTTTCGTGGAAGTGGCAGGCGTGAGTACAAGGCTCAGCCCGTACACCTTGCACAGCCTCTCACTCTCACGCATGCCACTCCGTCGCCCGTGCTTTCCCGGAGTTGCGCGTCTATTGCCGAGGTTTCCCTGGGTCTAGTGCACCTGGGATTTCATTTTGGTGGCGTTGTCATGCGTTTGGTGGAAGTGGCAGGCGTGAGGACAAGGCTCACCGCCTTCTTTAGCACATGTGCCTCATAGTGCACAGCCTCTCACTCGCAGGCGTGCCACTACGGCCGCCGTGATTTGGCAGGAGGTGCCCGACTACTCTCCAACTCCCCTGGGACTATCTACTGCACCCGGGAATCCGTTTTGGCCGCGTGGTGATGTGTTTCGTGGAAGTGGCAGGCGTGAGTACAAGACTGACCGCCTTCTTTAGCACATGTGCCTCACAGTGCACAGCCTCTCAATTGCAGGCGTGCCACTACGGCTGCCGTGATTTGGCAGGAGGTGCCCGACTACTCTCCAACTCCCCTGGGACTATCTACTGCACCCGGGAACCCGTTCTTGCCGCGTAGTGATGTGTTTCGTGGAAGTGGCAGGCGTGAGTACAAGGCTCAGCCCTTACACCTTGCACAGCCTCTCACTCTCACGCATGCCACTTCGTCGCCCGTGCTTTCCCGGAGTTGCGCGTCTATTGCCGAGGTTTCCCTGCGTCTAGTGCACCTGGGATTTCATTTTGGTGGCGTTGTCATGCGTTTGGTGGAAGTGGCAGGCGTGAGTACAAGGCTCACCGCCTTCTTTAGCACATGTGCCTCATAGTGCACAGCCTCTCACTCGCAGGCGTGCCACTACGGCCGCCGTGATCTGGCAGGAGGTGCGCGCCTACTCCCCAACTCCCCTGGGACTATCTACTTCACCCGGGAATAAGTTTTGGCCGCGTGGTGATGTGTTTCGTGGAAGTGGCAGGCGTGAGTACAAGGCTCAGCCCGTACACCTTGCACAGCCTCTCACTCTCACGCATGCCACTCCGTCGCCCGTGCTTTCCCGGAGTTGCGCGTCTATTGCCGAGGTTTCCCTGGGTCTAGTGCACCTGGGATTTCATTTTGGTGGCGTTTTCATGCGTTTGGTGGAAGTGGCAGGCGTGAGTACAAGGCTCACCGCCTTCTTTAGCACATGTGCCTCATAGTGCACAGCCTCTCACTCGCAGGCGTGCCACTACGGCCGCCGTGATCTGGCAGGAGGTGCGCGCCTACTCCCCAACTCCCCTGGGACTATCTACTTCACCCGGGAATAAGTTTTGGCCGCGTGGTGATGTGTTTCGTGGAAGTGGCAGGCGTGAGTACAAGGCTCAGCCCGTACACCTTGCACAGCCTCTCACTCTCACGCATGCCACTCCGTCGCCCGTGCTTTCCCGGAGTTGCGCGTCTATTGCCGAGGTTTCCCTGGGTCTAGTGCACCTGGGATTTCATTTTGGTGGCGTTGTCATGCGTTTGGTGGAAGTGGCAGGCGTGAGGACAAGGCTCACCGCCTTCTTTAGCACATGTGCCTCATAGTGCACAGCCTCTCACTCGCAGGCGTGCCACTACGGCCGCCGTGATTTGGCAGGAGGTGCCCGACTACTCTCCAACTCCCCTGGGACTATCTACTGCACCCGGGAATCCGTTTTGGCCGCGTGGTGATGTGTTTCGTGGAAGTGGCAGGCGTGAGTACAAGACTGACCGCCTTCTTTAGCACATGTGCCTCACAGTGCACAGCCTCTCAATTGCAGGCGTGCCACTACGGCTGCCGTGATTTGGCAGGAGGTGCCCGACTACTCTCCAACTCCCCTGGGACTATCTACTGCACCCGGGAACCCGTTCTTGCCGCGTAGTGATGTGTTTCGTGGAAGTGGCAGGCGTGAGTACAAGGCTCAGCCCGTACACCTTGCACAGCCTCTCACTCTCACGCATGCCACTCCGTCGCCCGTGCTTTCCCGGAGTTGCGCGTCTATTGCCGAGGTTTCCCTGGGTCTAGTGCACCTGGGATTTCATTTTGGTGGCGTTGTCATGCGTTTGGTGGAAGTGGCAGGCGTGAGTACAAGGCTCACCGCCTTCTTTAGCACATGTGCCTCATAGTGCACAGCCTCTCACTCGCAGGCGTGCCACTACGGCCGCCGTGATCTGGCAGGAGGTGCGCGCCTACTCCCCAACTCCCCTGGGACTATCTACTTCACCCGGGAATAAGTTTTGGCCGCGTGGTGATGTGTTTCGTGGAAGTGGCAGGCGTGAGTACAAGGCTCAGCCCGTACACCTTGCACAGCCTCTCACTCTCACGCATGCCACTCCGTCGCCCGTGCTTTCCCGGAGTTGCGCGTCTATTGCCGAGGTTTCCCTGGGTCTAGTGCACCTGGGATTTCATTTTGGTGGCGTTGTCATGCGTTTGGTGGAAGTGGCAGGCGTGAGGACAAGGCTCACCGCCTTCTTTAGCACATGTGCCTCATAGTGCACAGCCTCTCACTCGCAGGCGTGCCACTACGGCCGCCGTGATTTGGCAGGAGGTGCCCGACTACTCTCCAACTCCCCTGGGACTATCTACTGCACCCGGGAATCCGTTTTGGCCGCGTGGTGATGTGTTTCGTGGAAGTGGCAGGCGTGAGTACAAGACTGACCGCCTTCTTTAGCACATGTGCCTCACAGTGCACAGCCTCTCAATTGCAGGCGTGCCACTACGGCTGCCGTGATTTGGCAGGAGGTGCCCGACTACTCTCCAACTCCCCTGGGACTATCTACTGCACCCGGGAACCCGTTCTTGCCGCGTAGTGATGTGTTTCGTGGAAGTGGCAGGCGTGAGTACAAGGCTCAGCCCTTACACCTTGCACAGCCTCTCACTCTCACGCATGCCACTTCGTCGCCCGTGCTTTCCCGGAGTTGCGCGTCTATTGCCGAGGTTTCCCTGCGTCTAGTGCACCTGGGATTTCATTTTGGTGGCGTTGTCATGCGTTTGGTGGAAGTGGCAGGCGTGAGTACAAGGCTCACCGCCTTCTTTAGCACATGTGCCTCATAGTGCACAGCCTCTCACTCGCAGGCGTGCCACTACGGCCGCCGTGATCTGGCAGGAGGTGCGCGCCTACTCCCCAACTCCCCTGGGACTATCTACTTCACCCGGGAATAAGTTTTGGCCGCGTGGTGATGTGTTTCGTGGAAGTGGCAGGCGTGAGTACAAGGCTCAGCCCGTACACCTTGCACAGCCTCTCACTCTCACGCATGCCACTCCGTCGCCCGTGCTTTCCCGGAGTTGCGCGTCTATTGCCGAGGTTTCCCTGGGTCTAGTGCACCTGGGATTTCATTTTGGTGGCGTTGTCATGCGTTTGGTGGAAGTGGCAGGCGTGAGTACAAGGCTCACCGCCTTCTTTAGCACATGTGCCTCATAGTGCACAGCCTCTCACTCGCAGGCGTGCCACTACGGCCGCCGTGATCTGGCAGGAGGTGCGCGCCTACTCCCCAACTCCCCTGGGACTATCTACTTCACCCGGGAATAAGTTTTGGCCGCGTGGTGATGTGTTTCGTGGAAGTGGCAGGCGTGAGTACAAGGCTCAGCCCGTACACCTTGCACAGCCTCTCACTCTCACGCATGCCACTCCGTCGCCCGTGCTTTCCCGGAGTTGCGCGTCTATTGCCGAGGTTTCCCTGGGTCTAGTGCACCTCGGATTTCATTTTGGTGGCGTTGTCATGCGTTTGGTGGAAGTGGCAGGCGTGAGGACAAGGCTCACCGCCTTCTTTAGCACATGTGCCTCATAGTGCACAGCCTCTCACTCGCAGGCGTGCCACTACGGCCGCCGTGATTTGGCAGGAGGTGCCCGACTACTCTCCAACTCCCCTGGGACTATCTACTGCACCCGGGAATCCGTTTTGGCCGCGTGGTGATGTGTTTCGTGGAAGTGGCAGGCGTGAGTACAAGACTGACCGCCTTCTTTAGCACATGTGCCTCACAGTGCACAGCCTCTCAATTGCAGGCGTGCCACTACGGCTGCCGTGATTTGGCAGGAGGTGCCCGACTACTCTCCAACTCCCCTGGGACTATCTACTGCACCCGGGAACCCGTTCTTGCCGCGTAGTGATGTGTTTCGTGGAAGTGGCAGGCGTGAGTACAAGGCTCAGCCCGTACACCTTGCACAGCCTCTCACTCTCACGCATGCCACTCCGTCGCCCGTGCTTTCCCGGAGTTGCGCGTCTATTGCCGAGGTTTCCCTGGGTCTAGTGCACCTGGGATTTCATTTTGGTGGCGTTGTCATGCGTTTGGTGGAAGTGGCAGGCGTGAGTACAAGGCTCACCGCCTTCTTTAGCACATGTGCCTCATAGTGCACAGCCTCTCACTCGCAGGCGTGCCACTACGGCCGCCGTGATCTGGCAGGAGGTGCGCGCCTACTCCCCAACTCCCCTGGGACTATCTACTTCACCCGGGAATAAGTTTTGGCCGCGTGGTGATGTGTTTCGTGGAAGTGGCAGGCGTCAGTACAAGGCTCAGCCCGTACACCTTGCACAGCCTCTCACTCTCACGCATGCCACTCCGTCGCCCGTGCTTTCCCGGAGTTGCGCGTCTATTGCCGAGGTTTCCCTGGGTCTAGTGCACCTGGGATTTCATTTTGGTGGCGTTGTCATGCGTTTGGTGGAAGTGGCAGGCGTGAGGACAAGGCTCACCGCCTTCTTTAGCACATGTGCCTCATAGTGCACAGCCTCTCACTCGCAGGCGTGCCACTACGGCCGCCGTGATTTGGCAGGAGGTGCCCGACTACTCTCCAACTCCCCTGGGACTATCTACTGCACCCGGGAATCCGTTTTGGCCGCGTGGTGATGTGTTTCGTGGAAGTGGCAGGCGTGAGTACAAGACTGACCGCCTTCTTTAGCACATGTGCCTCACAGTGCACAGCCTCTCAATTGCAGGCGTGCCACTACGGCTGCCGTGATTTGGCAGGAGGTGCCCGACTACTCTCCAACTCCCCTGGGACTATCTACTGCACCCGGGAACCCGTTCTTGCCGCGTAGTGATGTGTTTCGTGGAAGTGGCAGGCGTGAGTACAAGGCTCAGCCCTTACACCTTGCACAGCCTCTCACTCTCACGCATGCCACTTCGTCGCCCGTGCTTTCCCGGAGTTGCGCGTCTATTGCCGAGGTTTCCCTGCGTCTAGTGCACCTGGGATTTCATTTTGGTGGCGTTGTCATGCGTTTGGTGGAAGTGGCAGGCGTGAGTACAAGGCTCACCGCCTTCTTTAGCACATGTGCCTCATAGTGCACAGCCTCTCACTCGCAGGCGTGCCACTACGGCCGCCGTGATCTGGCAGGAGGTGCGCGCCTACTCCCCAACTCCCCTGGGACTATCTACTTCACCCGGGAATAAGTTTTGGCCGCGTGGTGATGTGTTTCGTGGAAGTGGCAGGCGTGAGTACAAGGCTCAGCCCGTACACCTTGCACAGCCTCTCACTCTCACGCATGCCACTCCGTCGCCCGTGCTTTCCCGGAGTTGCGCGTCTATTGCCGAGGTTTCCCTGGGTCTAGTGCACCTGGGATTTCATTTTGGTGGCGTTGTCATGCGTTTGGTGGAAGTGGCAGGCGTGAGTACAAGGCTCACCGCCTTCTTTAGCACATGTGCCTCATAGTGCACAGCCTCTCACTCGCAGGCGTGCCACTACGGCCGCCGTGATTTGGCAGGAGGTGCCCGACTACTCTCCAACTCCCCTGGGACTATCTACTGCACCCGGGAATCCGTTTTGGCCGCGTGGTGATGTGTTTCGTGGAAGTGGCAGGCGTGAGTACAAGACTGACCGCCTTCTTTAGCACATGTGCCTCACAGTGCACAGCCTCTCAATTGCAGGCGTGCCACTACGGCTGCCGTGATTTGGCAGGAGGTGCCCGACTACTCTCCAACTCCCCTGGGACTATCTACTGCACCCGGGAACCCGTTCTTGCCGCGTAGTGATGTGTTTCGTGGAAGTGGCAGGCGTGAGTACAAGGCTCAGCCCGTACACCTTGCACAGCCTCTCACTCTCACGCATGCCACTCCGTCGCCCGTGCTTTCCCGGAGTTGCGCGTCTATTGCCGAGGTTTCCCTGGGTCTAGTGCACCTGGGATTTCATTTTGGTGGCGTTGTCATGCGTTTGGTGGAAGTGGCAGGCGTGAGTACAAGGCTCACCGCCTTCTTTAGCACATGTGCCTCATAGTGCACAGCCTCTCACTCGCAGGCGTGCCACTACGGCCGCCGTGATCTGGCAGGAGGTGCGCGCCTACTCCCCAACTCCCCTGGGACTATCTACTTCACCCGGGAATAAGTTTTGGCCGCGTGGTGATGTGTTTCGTGGAAGTGGCAGGCGTGAGTACAAGGCTCAGCCCGTACACCTTGCACAGCCTCTCACTCTCACGCATGCCACTCCGTCGCCCGTGCTTTCCCGGAGTTGCGCGTCTATTGCCGAGGTTTCCCTGGGTCTAGTGCACCTGGGATTTCATTTTGGTGGCGTTGTCATGCGTTTGGTGGAAGTGGCAGGCGTGAGGACAAGGCTCACCGCCTTCTTTAGCACATGTGCCTCATAGTGCACAGCCTCTCACTCGCAGGCGTGCCACTACGGCCGCCGTGATTTGGCAGGAGGTGCCCGACTACTCTCCAACTCCCCTGGGACTATCTACTGCACCCGGGAATCCGTTTTGGCCGCGTGGTGATGTGTTTCGTGGAAGTGGCAGGCGTGAGTACAAGACTGACCGCCTTCTTTAGCACATGTGCCTCACAGTGCACAGCCTCTCAATTGCAGGCGTGCCACTACGGCTGCCGTGATTTGGCAGGAGGTGCCCGACTACTCTCCAACTCCCCTGGGACTATCTACTGCACCCGGGAACCCGTTCTTGCCGCGTAGTGATGTGTTTCGTGGAAGTGGCAGGCGTGAGTACAAGGCTCAGCCCTTACACCTTGCACAGCCTCTCACTCTCACGCATG
Organism: Stylophora pistillata; assembly: GCF_964205215.1. Taxonomy (NCBI): domain Eukaryota; kingdom Metazoa; phylum Cnidaria; class Anthozoa; order Scleractinia; family Pocilloporidae; genus Stylophora; species Stylophora pistillata. The sequence continues at coordinate 54,545 of NW_028290848.1, forward strand.
CCACTTCGTCGCCCGTGCTTTCCCGGAGTTGCGCGTCTATTGCCGAGGTTTCCCTGCGTCTAGTGCACCTGGGATTTCATTTTGGTGGCGTTGTCATGCGTTTGGTGGAAGTGGCAGGCGTGAGTACAAGGCTCACCGCCTTCTTTAGCACATGTGCCTCATAGTGCACAGCCTCTCACTCGCAGGCGTGCCACTACGGCCGCCGTGATCTGGCAGGAGGTGCGCGCCTACTCCCCAACTCCCCTGGGACTATCTACTTCACCCGGGAATAAGTTTTGGCCGCGTGGTGATGTGTTTCGTGGAAGTGGCAGGCGTGAGTACAAGGCTCAGCCCGTACACCTTGCACAGCCTCTCACTCTCACGCATGCCACTCCGTCGCCCGTGCTTTCCCGGAGTTGCGCGTCTATTGCCGAGGTTTCCCTGGGTCTAGTGCACCTGGGATTTCATTTTGGTGGCGTTTTCATGCGTTTGGTGGAAGTGGCAGGCGTGAGTACAAGGCTCACCGCCTTCTTTAGCACATGTGCCTCATAGTGCACAGCCTCTCACTCGCAGGCGTGCCACTACGGCCGCCGTGATCTGGCAGGAGGTGCGCGCCTACTCCCCAACTCCCCTGGGACTATCTACTTCACCCGGGAATAAGTTTTGGCCGCGTGGTGATGTGTTTCGTGGAAGTGGCAGGCGTGAGTACAAGGCTCAGCCCGTACACCTTGCACAGCCTCTCACTCTCACGCATGCCACTCCGTCGCCCGTGCTTTCCCGGAGTTGCGCGTCTATTGCCGAGGTTTCCCTGGGTCTAGTGCACCTGGGATTTCATTTTGGTGGCGTTGTCATGCGTTTGGTGGAAGTGGCAGGCGTGAGGACAAGGCTCACCGCCTTCTTTAGCACATGTGCCTCATAGTGCACAGCCTCTCACTCGCAGGCGTGCCACTACGGCCGCCGTGATTTGGCAGGAGGTGCCCGACTACTCTCCAACTCCCCTGGGACTATCTACTGCACCCGGGAATCCGTTTTGGCCGCGTGGTGATGTGTTTCGTGGAAGTGGCAGGCGTGAGTACAAGACTGACCGCCTTCTTTAGCACATGTGCCTCACAGTGCACAGCCTCTCAATTGCAGGCGTGCCACTACGGCTGCCGTGATTTGGCAGGAGGTGCCCGACTACTCTCCAACTCCCCTGGGACTATCTACTGCACCCGGGAACCCGTTCTTGCCGCGTAGTGATGTGTTTCGTGGAAGTGGCAGGCGTGAGTACAAGGCTCAGCCCGTACACCTTGCACAGCCTCTCACTCTCACGCATGCCACTCCGTCGCCCGTGCTTTCCCGGAGTTGCGCGTCTATTGCCGAGGTTTCCCTGGGTCTAGTGCACCTGGGATTTCATTTTGGTGGCGTTGTCATGCGTTTGGTGGAAGTGGCAGGCGTGAGTACAAGGCTCACCGCCTTCTTTAGCACATGTGCCTCATAGTGCACAGCCTCTCACTCGCAGGCGTGCCACTACGGCCGCCGTGATCTGGCAGGAGGTGCGCGCCTACTCCCCAACTCCCCTGGGACTATCTACTTCACCCGGGAATAAGTTTTGGCCGCGTGGTGATGTGTTTCGTGGAAGTGGCAGGCGTGAGTACAAGGCTCAGCCCGTACACCTTGCACAGCCTCTCACTCTCACGCATGCCACTCCGTCGCCCGTGCTTTCCCGGAGTTGCGCGTCTATTGCCGAGGTTTCCCTGGGTCTAGTGCACCTGGGATTTCATTTTGGTGGCGTTGTCATGCGTTTGGTGGAAGTGGCAGGCGTGAGGACAAGGCTCACCGCCTTCTTTAGCACATGTGCCTCATAGTGCACAGCCTCTCACTCGCAGGCGTGCCACTACGGCCGCCGTGATTTGGCAGGAGGTGCCCGACTACTCTCCAACTCCCCTGGGACTATCTACTGCACCCGGGAATCCGTTTTGGCCGCGTGGTGATGTGTTTCGTGGAAGTGGCAGGCGTGAGTACAAGACTGACCGCCTTCTTTAGCACATGTGCCTCACAGTGCACAGCCTCTCAATTGCAGGCGTGCCACTACGGCTGCCGTGATTTGGCAGGAGGTGCCCGACTACTCTCCAACTCCCCTGGGACTATCTACTGCACCCGGGAACCCGTTCTTGCCGCGTAGTGATGTGTTTCGTGGAAGTGGCAGGCGTGAGTACAAGGCTCAGCCCTTACACCTTGCACAGCCTCTCACTCTCACGCATGCCACTTCGTCGCCCGTGCTTTCCCGGAGTTGCGCGTCTATTGCCGAGGTTTCCCTGCGTCTAGTGCACCTGGGATTTCATTTTGGTGGCGTTGTCATGCGTTTGGTGGAAGTGGCAGGCGTGAGTACAAGGCTCACCGCCTTCTTTAGCACATGTGCCTCATAGTGCACAGCCTCTCACTCGCAGGCGTGCCACTACGGCCGCCGTGATCTGGCAGGAGGTGCGCGCCTACTCCCCAACTCCCCTGGGACTATCTACTTCACCCGGGAATAAGTTTTGGCCGCGTGGTGATGTGTTTCGTGGAAGTGGCAGGCGTGAGTACAAGGCTCAGCCCGTACACCTTGCACAGCCTCTCACTCTCACGCATGCCACTCCGTCGCCCGTGCTTTCCCGGAGTTGCGCGTCTATTGCCGAGGTTTCCCTGGGTCTAGTGCACCTGGGATTTCATTTTGGTGGCGTTGTCATGCGTTTGGTGGAAGTGGCAGGCGTGAGTACAAGGCTCACCGCCTTCTTTAGCACATGTGCCTCATAGTGCACAGCCTCTCACTCGCAGGCGTGCCACTACGGCCGCCGTGATTTGGCAGGAGGTGCCCGACTACTCTCCAACTCCCCTGGGACTATCTACTGCACCCGGGAATCCGTTTTGGCCGCGTGGTGATGTGTTTCGTGGAAGTGGCAGGCGTGAGTACAAGACTGACCGCCTTCTTTAGCACATGTGCCTCACAGTGCACAGCCTCTCAATTGCAGGCGTGCCACTACGGCTGCCGTGATTTGGCAGGAGGTGCCCGACTACTCTCCAACTCCCCTGGGACTATCTACTGCACCCGGGAACCCGTTCTTGCCGCGTAGTGATGTGTTTCGTGGAAGTGGCAGGCGTGAGTACAAGGCTCAGCCCGTACACCTTGCACAGCCTCTCACTCTCACGCATGCCACTCCGTCGCCCGTGCTTTCCCGGAGTTGCGCGTCTATTGCCGAGGTTTCCCTGGGTCTAGTGCACCTGGGATTTCATTTTGGTGGCGTTGTCATGCGTTTGGTGGAAGTGGCAGGCGTGAGTACAAGGCTCACCGCCTTCTTTAGCACATGTGCCTCATAGTGCACAGCCTCTCACTCGCAGGCGTGCCACTACGGCCGCCGTGATCTGGCAGGAGGTGCGCGCCTACTCCCCAACTCCCCTGGGACTATCTACTTCACCCGGGAATAAGTTTTGGCCGCGTGGTGATGTGTTTCGTGGAAGTGGCAGGCGTGAGTACAAGGCTCAGCCCGTACACCTTGCACAGCCTCTCACTCTCACGCATGCCACTCCGTCGCCCGTGCTTTCCCGGAGTTGCGCGTCTATTGCCGAGGTTTCCCTGGGTCTAGTGCACCTGGGATTTCATTTTGGTGTCGTTGTCATGCGTTTGGTGGAAGTGGCAGGCGTGAGGACAAGGCTCACCGCCTTCTTTAGCACATGTGCCTCATAGTGCACAGCCTCTCACTCGCAGGCGTGCCACTACGGCCGCCGTGATTTGGCAGGAGGTGCCCGACTACTCTCCAACTCCCCTGGGACTATCTACTGCACCCGGGAATCCGTTTTGGCCGCGTGGTGATGTGTTTCGTGGAAGTGGCAGGCGTGAGTACAAGACTGACCGCCTTCTTTAGCACATGTGCCTCACAGTGCACAGCCTCTCAATTGCAGGCGTGCCACTACGGCTGCCGTGATTTGGCAGGAGGTGCCCGACTACTCTCCAACTCCCCTGGGACTATCTACTGCACCCGGGAACCCGTTCTTGCCGCGTAGTGATGTGTTTCGTGGAAGTGGCAGGCGTGAGTACAAGGCTCAGCCCTTACACCTTGCACAGCCTCTCACTCTCACGCATGCCACTTCGTCGCCCGTGCTTTCCCGGAGTTGCGCGTCTATTGCCGAGGTTTCCCTGCGTCTAGTGCACCTGGGATTTCATTTTGGTGGCGTTGTCATGCGTTTGGTGGAAGTGGCAGGCGTGAGTACAAGGCTCACCGCCTTCTTTAGCACATGTGCCTCATAGTGCACAGCCTCTCACTCGCAGGCGTGCCACTACGGCCGCCGTGATCTGGCAGGAGGTGCGCGCCTACTCCCCAACTCCCCTGGGACTATCTACTTCACCCGGGAATAAGTTTTGGCCGCGTGGTGATGTGTTTCGTGGAAGTGGCAGGCGTGAGTACAAGGCTCAGCCCGTACACCTTGCACAGCCTCTCACTCTCACGCATGCCACTCCGTCGCCCGTGCTTTCCCGGAGTTGCGCGTCTATTGCCGAGGTTTCCCTGGGTCTAGTGCACCTGGGATTTCATTTTGGTGGCGTTGTCATGCGTTTGGTGGAAGTGGCAGGCGTGAGTACAAGGCTCACCGCCTTCTTTAGCACATGTGCCTCATAGTGCACAGCCTCTCACTCGCAGGCGTGCCACTACGGCCGCCGTGATCTGGCAGGAGGTGCGCGCCTACTCCCCAACTCCCCTGGGACTATCTACTTCACCCGGGAATAAGTTTTGGCCGCGTGGTGATGTGTTTCGTGGAAGTGGCAGGCGTGAGTACAAGGCTCAGCCCGTACACCTTGCACAGCCTCTCACTCTCACGCATGCCACTCCGTCGCCCGTGCTTTCCCGGAGTTGCGCGTCTATTGCCGAGGTTTCCCTGGGTCTAGTGCACCTGGGATTTCATTTTGGTGGCGTTGTCATGCGTTTGGTGGAAGTGGCAGGCGTGAGGACAAGGCTCACCGCCTTCTTTAGCACATGTGCCTCATAGTGCACAGCCTCTCACTCGCAGGCGTGCCACTACGGCCGCCGTGATTTGGCAGGAGGTGCCCGACTACTCTCCAACTCCCCTGGGACTATCTACTGCACCCGGGAATCCGTTTTGGCCGCGTGGTGATGTGTTTCGTGGAAGTGGCAGGCGTGAGTACAAGACTGACCGCCTTCTTTAGCACATGTGCCTCACAGTGCACAGCCTCTCAATTGCAGGCGTGCCACTACGGCTGCCGTGATTTGGCAGGAGGTGCCCGACTACTCTCCAACTCCCCTGGGACTATCTACTGCACCCGGGAACCCGTTCTTGCCGCGTAGTGATGTGTTTCGTGGAAGTGGCAGGCGTGAGTACAAGGCTCAGCCCGTACACCTTGCACAGCCTCTCACTCTCACGCATGCCACTCCGTCGCCCGTGCTTTCCCGGAGTTGCGCGTCTATTGCCGAGGTTTCCCTGGGTCTAGTGCACCTGGGATTTCATTTTTGTGGCGTTGTCATGCGTTTGGTGGAAGTGGCAGGCGTGAGTACAAGGCTCACCGCCTTCTTTAGCACATGTGCCTCATAGTGCACAGCCTCTCACTCGCAGGCGTGCCACTACGGCCGCCGTGATCTGGCAGGAGGTGCGCGCCTACTCCCCAACTCCCCTGGGACTATCTACTTCACCCGGGAATAAGTTTTGGCCGCGTGGTGATGTGTTTCGTGGAAGTGGCAGGCGTGAGTACAAGGCTCAGCCCGTACACCTTGCACAGCCTCTCACTCTCACGCATGCCACTCCGTCGCCCGTGCTTTCCCGGAGTTGCGCGTCTATTGCCGAGGTTTCCCTGGGTCTAGTGCACCTGGGATTTCATTTTGGTGGCGTTGTCATGCGTTTGGTGGAAGTGGCAGGCGTGAGGACAAGGCTCACCGCCTTCTTTAGCACATGTGCCTCATAGTGCACAGCCTCTCACTCGCAGGCGTGCCACTACGGCCGCCGTGATTTGGCAGGAGGTGCCCGACTACTCTCCAACTCCCCTGGGACTATCTACTGCACCCGGGAATCCGTTTTGGCCGCGTGGTGATGTGTTTCGTGGAAGTGGCAGGCGTGAGTACAAGACTGACCGCCTTCTTTAGCACATGTGCCTCACAGTGCACAGCCTCTCAATTGCAGGCGTGCCACTACGGCTGCCGTGATTTGGCAGGAGGTGCCCGACTACTCTCCAACTCCCCTGGGACTATCTACTGCACCCGGGAACCCGTTCTTGCCGCGTAGTGATGTGTTTCGTGGAAGTGGCAGGCGTGAGTACAAGGCTCAGCCCTTACACCTTGCACAGCCTCTCACTCTCACGCATGCCACTTCGTCGCCCGTGCTTTCCCGGAGTTGCGCGTCTATTGCCGAGGTTTCCCTGCGTCTAGTGCACCTGGGATTTCATTTTGGTGGCGTTGTCATGCGTTTGGTGGAAGTGGCAGGCGTGAGTACAAGGCTCACCGCCTTCTTTAGCACATGTGCCTCATAGTGCACAGCCTCTCACTCGCAGGCGTGCCACTACGGCCGCCGTGATCTGGCAGGAGGTGCGCGCCTACTCCCCAACTCCCCTGGGACTATCTACTTCACCCGGGAATAAGTTTTGGCCGCGTGGTGATGTGTTTCGTGGAAGTGGCAGGCGTGAGTACAAGGCTCAGCCCGTACACCTTGCACAGCCTCTCACTCTCACGCATGCCACTCCGTCGCCCGTGCTTTCCCGGAGTTGCGCGTCTATTGCCGAGGTTTCCCTGGGTCTAGTGCACCTGGGATTTCATTTTGGTGGCGTTGTCATGCGTTTGGTGGAAGTGGCAGGCGTGAGTACAAGGCTCACCGCCTTCTTTAGCACATGTGCCTCATAGTGCACAGCCTCTCACTCGCAGGCGTGCCACTACGGCCGCCGTGATTTGGCAGGAGGTGCCCGACTACTCTCCAACTCCCCTGGGACTATCTACTGCACCCGGGAATCCGTTTTGGCCGCGTGGTGATGTGTTTCGTGGAAGTGGCAGGCGTGAGTACAAGACTGACCGCCTTCTTTAGCACATGTGCCTCACAGTGCACAGCCTCTCAATTGCAGGCGTGCCACTACGGCTGCCGTGATTTGGCAGGAGGTGCCCGACTACTCTCCAACTCCCCTGGGACTATCTACTGCACCCGGGAACCCGTTCTTGCCGCGTAGTGATGTGTTTCGTGGAAGTGGCAGGCGTGAGTACAAGGCTCAGCCCGTACACCTTGCACAGCCTCTCACTCTCACGCATGCCACTCCGTCGCCCGTGCTTTCCCGGAGTTGCGCGTCTATTGCCGAGGTTTCCCTGGGTCTAGTGCACCTGGGATTTCATTTTGGTGGCGTTGTCATGCGTTTGGTGGAAGTGGCAGGCGTGAGTACAAGGCTCACCGCCTTCTTTAGCACATGTGCCTCATAGTGCACAGCCTCTCACTCGCAGGCGTGCCACTACGGCCGCCGTGATCTGGCAGGAGGTGCGCGCCTACTCCCCAACTCCCCTGGGACTATCTACTTCACCCGGGAATAAGTTTTGGCCGCGTGGTGATGTGTTTCGTGGAAGTGGCAGGCGTGAGTACAAGGCTCAGCCCGTACACCTTGCACAGCCTCTCACTCTCACGCATGCCACTCCGTCGCCCGTGCTTTCCCGGAGTTGCGCGTCTATTGCCGAGGTTTCCCTGGGTCTAGTGCACCTGGGATTTCATTTTGGTGGCGTTGTCATGCGTTTGGTGGAAGTGGCAGGCGTGAGGACAAGGCTCACCGCCTTCTTTAGCACATGTGCCTCATAGTGCACAGCCTCTCACTCGCAGGCGTGCCACTACGGCCGCCGTGATTTGGCAGGAGGTGCCCGACTACTCTCCAACTCCCCTGGGACTATCTACTGCACCCGGGAATCCGTTTTGGCCGCGTGGTGATGTGTTTCGTGGAAGTGGCAGGCGTGAGTACAAGACTGACCGCCTTCTTTAGCACATGTGCCTCACAGTGCACAGCCTCTCAATTGCAGGCGTGCCACTACGGCTGCCGTGATTTGGCAGGAGGTGCCCGACTACTCTCCAACTCCCCTGGGACTATCTACTGCACCCGGGAACCCGTTCTTGCCGCGTAGTGATGTGTTTCGTGGAAGTGGCAGGCGTGAGTACAAGGCTCAGCCCTTACACCTTGCACAGCCTCTCACTCTCACGCATGCCACTTCGTCGCCCGTGCTTTCCCGGAGTTGCGCGTCTATTGCCGAGGTTTCCCTGCGTCTAGTGCACCTGGGATTTCATTTTGGTGGCGTTGTCATGCGTTTGGTGGAAGTGGCAGGCGTGAGTACAAGGCTCACCGCCTTCTTTAGCACATGTGCCTCATAGTGCACAGCCTCTCACTCGCAGGCGTGCCACTACGGCCGCCGTGATCTGGCAGGAGGTGCGCGCCTACTCCCCAACTCCCCTGGGACTATCTACTTCACCCGGGAATAAGTTTTGGCCGCGTGGTGATGTGTTTCGTGGAAGTGGCAGGCGTGAGTACAAGGCTCAGCCCGTACACCTTGCACAGCCTCTCACTCTCACGCATGCCACTCCGTCGCCCGTGCTTTCCCGGAGTTGCGCGTCTATTGCCGAGGTTTCCCTGGGTCTAGTGCACCTGGGATTTCATTTTGGTGGCGTTGTCATGCGTTTGGTGGAAGTGGCAGGCGTGAGTACAAGGCTCACCGCCTTCTTTAGCACATGTGCCTCATAGTGCACAGCCTCTCACTCGCAGGCGTGCCACTACGGCTGCCGTGATCTGGCAGGAGGTGCGCGCCTACTCCCCAACTCCCCTGGGACTATCTACTTCACCCGGGAATAAGTTTTGGCCGCGTGGTGATGTGTTTCGTGGAAGTGGCAGGCGTGAGTACAAGGCTCAGCCCGTACACCTTGCACAGCCTCTCACTCTCACGCATGCCACTCCGTCGCCCGTGCTTTCCCGGAGTTGCGCGTCTATTGCCGAGGTTTCCCTGGGTCTAGTGCACCTGGGATTTCATTTTGGTGGCGTTGTCATGCGTTTGGTGGAAGTGGCAGGCGTGAGGACAAGGCTCACCGCCTTCTTTAGCACATGTGCCTCATAGTGCACAGCCTCTCACTCGCAGGCGTGCCACTACGGCCGCCGTGATTTGGCAGGAGGTGCCCGACTACTCTCCAACTCCCCTGGGACTATCTACTGCACCCGGGAATCCGTTTTGGCCGCGTGGTGATGTGTTTCGTGGAAGTGGCAGGCGTGAGTACAAGACTGACCGCCTTCTTTAGCACATGTGCCTCACAGTGCACAGCCTCTCAATTGCAGGCGTGCCACTACGGCTGCCGTGATTTGGCAGGAGGTGCCCGACTACTCTCCAACTCCCCTGGGACTATCTACTGCACCCGGGAACCCGTTCTTGCCGCGTAGTGATGTGTTTCGTGGAAGTGGCAGGCGTGAGTACAAGGCTCAGCCCGTACACCTTGCACAGCCTCTCACTCTCACGCATGCCACTCCGTCGCCCGTGCTTTCCCGGAGTTGCGCGTCTATTGCCGAGGTTTCCCTGGGTCTAGTGCACCTGGGATTTCATTTTGGTGGCGTTGTCATGCGTTTGGTGGAAGTGGCAGGCGTGAGTACAAGGCTCACCGCCTTCTTTAGCACATGTGCCTCATAGTGCACAGCCTCTCACTCGCAGGCGTGCCACTACGGCCGCCGTGATCTGGCAGGAGGTGCGCGCCTACTCCCCAACTCCCCTGGGACTATCTACTTCACCCGGGAATAAGTTTTGGCCGCGTGGTGATGTGTTTCGTGGAAGTGGCAGGCGTGAGTACAAGGCTCAGCCCGTACACCTTGCACAGCCTCTCACTCTCACGCATGCCACTCCGTCGCCCGTGCTTTCCCGGAGTTGCGCGTCTATTGCCGAGGTTTCCCTGGGTCTAGTGCACCTGGGATTTCATTTTGGTGGCGTTGTCATGCGTTTGGTGGAAGTGGCAGGCGTGAGGACAAGGCTCACCGCCTTCTTTAGCACATGTGCCTCATAGTGCACAGCCTCTCACTCGCAGGCGTGCCACTACGGCCGCCGTGATTTGGCAGGAGGTGCCCGACTACTCTCCAACTCCCCTGGGACTATCTACTGCACCCGGGAATCCGTTTTGGCCGCGTGGTGATGTGTTTCGTGGAAGTGGCAGGCGTGAGTACAAGACTGACCGCCTTCTTTAGCACATGTGCCTCACAGTGCACAGCCTCTCAATTGCAGGCGTGCCACTACGGCTGCCGTGATTTGGCAGGAGGTGCCCGACTACTCTCCAACTCCCCTGGGACTATCTACTGCACCCGGGAACCCGTTCTTGCCGCGTAGTGATGTGTTTCGTGGAAGTGGCAGGCGTGAGTACAAGGCTCAGCCCTTACACCTTGCACAGCCTCTCACTCTCACGCATGCCACTTCGTCGCCCGTGCTTTCCCGGAGTTGCGCGTCTATTGCCGAGGTTTCCCTGCGTCTAGTGCACCTGGGATTTCATTTTGGTGGCGTTGTCATGCGTTTGGTGGAAGTGGCAGGCGTGAGTACAAGGCTCACCGCCTTCTTTAGCACATGTGCCTCATAGTGCACAGCCTCTCACTCGCAGGCGTGCCACTACGGCCGCCGTGATCTGGCAGGAGGTGCGCGCCTACTCCCCAACTCCCCTGGGACTATCTACTTCACCCGGGAATAAGTTTTGGCCGCGTGGTGATGTGTTTCGTGGAAGTGGCAGGCGTGAGTACAAGGCTCAGCCCGTACACCTTGCACAGCCTCTCACTCTCACGCATGCCACTCCGTCGCCCGTGCTTTCCCGGAGTTGCGCGTCTATTGCCGAGGTTTCCCTGGGTCTAGTGCACCTGGGATTTCATTTTGGTGGCGTTGTCATGCGTTTGGTGGAAGTGGCAGGCGTGAGTACAAGGCTCACCGCCTTCTTTAGCACATGTGCCTCATAGTGCACAGCCTCTCACTCGCAGGCGTGCCACTACGGCCGCCGTGATCTGGCAGGAGGTGCGCGCCTACTCCCCAACTCCCCTGGGACTATCTACTTCACCCGGGAATAAGTTTTGGCCGCGTGGTGATGTGTTTCGTGGAAGTGGCAGGCGTGAGTACAAGGCTCAGCCCGTACACCTTGCACAGCCTCTCACTCTCACGCATGCCACTCCGTCGCCCGTGCTTTCCCGGAGTTGCGCGTCTATTGCCGAGGTTTCCCTGGGTCTAGTGCACCTGGGATTTCATTTTGGTGGCGTTGTCATGCGTTTGGTGGAAGTGGCAGGCGTGAGGACAAGGCTCACCGCCTTCTTTAGCACATGTGCCTCATAGTGCACAGCCTCTCACTCGCAGGCGTGCCACTACGGCCGCCGTGATTTGGCAGGAGGTGCCCGACTACTCTCCAACTCCCCTGGGACTATCTACTGCACCCGGGAATCCGTTTTGGCCGCGTGGTGATGTGTTTCGTGGAAGTGGCAGGCGTGAGTACAAGACTGACCGCCTTCTTTAGCACATGTGCCTCACAGTGCACAGCCTCTCAATTGCAGGCGTGCCACTACGGCTGCCGTGATTTGGCAGGAGGTGCCCGACTACTCTCCAACTCCCCTGGGACTATCTACTGCACCCGGGAACCCGTTCTTGCCGCGTAGTGATGTGTTTCGTGGAAGTGGCAGGCGTGAGTACAAGGCTCAGCCCTTACACCTTGCACAGCCTCTCACTCTCACGCATGCCACTTCGTCGCCCGTGCTTTCCCGGAGTTGCGCGTCTATTGCCGAGGTTTCCCTGCGTCTAGTGCACCTGGGATTTCATTTTGGTGGCGTTGTCATGCGTTTGGTGGAAGTGGCAGGCGTGAGTACAAGGCTCACCGCCTTCTTTAGCACATGTGCCTCATAGTGCACAGCCTCTCACTCGCAGGCGTGCCACTACGGCCGCCGTGATCTGGCAGGAGGTGCGCGCCTACTCCCCAACTCCCCTGGGACTATCTACTTCACCCGGGAATAAGTTTTGGCCGCGTGGTGATGTGTTTCGTGGAAGTGGCAGGCGTGAGTACAAGGCTCAGCCCGTACACCTTGCACAGCCTCTCACTCTCACGCATGCCACTCCGTCGCCCGTGCTTTCCCGGAGTTGCGCGTCTATTGCCGAGGTTTCCCTGGGTCTAGTACACCTGGGATTTCATTTTGGTGGCGTTGTCATGCGTTTGGTGGAAGTGGCAGGCGTGAGTACAAGGCTCACCGCCTTCTTTAGCACATGTGCCTCATAGTGCACAGCCTCTCACTCGCAGGCGTGCCACTACGGCCGCCGTGATCTGGCAGGAGGTGCGCGCCTACTCCCCAACTCCCCTGGGACTATCTACTTCACCCGGGAATAAGTTTTGGCCGCGTGGTGATGTGTTTCGTGGAAGTGGCAGGCGTGAGTACAAGGCTCAGCCCGTACACCTTGCACAGCCTCTCACTCTCACGCATGCCACTCCGTCGCCCGTGCTTTCCCGGAGTTGCGCGTCTATTGCCGAGGTTTCCCTGGGTCTAGTGCACCTGGGATTTCATTTTGGTGGCGTTGTCATGCGTTTGGTGGAAGTGGCAGGCGTGAGGACAAGGCTCACCGCCTTCTTTAGCACATGTGCCTCATAGTGCACAGCCTCTCACTCGCAGGCGTGCCACTACGGCCGCCGTGATTTGGCAGGAGGTGCCCGACTACTCTCCAACTCCCCTGGGACTATCTACTGCACCCGGGAATCCGTTTTGGCCGCGTGGTGATGTGTTTCGTGGAAGTGGCAGGCGTGAGTACAAGACTGACCGCCTTCTTTAGCACATGTGCCTCACAGTGCACAGCCTCTCAATTGCAGGTGTGCCACTACGGCTGCCGTGATTTGGCAGGAGGTGCCCGACTACTCTCCAACTCCCCTGGGACTATCTACTGCACCCGGGAACCCGTTCTTGCCGCGTAGTGATGTGTTTCGTGGAAGTGGCAGGCGTGAGTACAAGGCTCAGCCCGTACACCTTGCACAGCCTCTCACTCTCACGCATGCCACTCCGTCGCCCGTGCTTTCCCGGAGTTGCGCGTCTATTGCCGAGGTTTCCCTGGGTCTAGTGCACCTGGGATTTCATTTTGGTGGCGTTGTCATGCGTTTGGTGGAAGTGGCAGGCGTGAGTACAAGGCTCACCGCCTTCTTTAGCACATGTGCCTCATAGTGCACAGCCTCTCACTCGCAGGCGTGCCACTACGGCCGCCGTGATCTGGCAGGAGGTGCGCGCCTACTCCCCAACTCCCCTGGGACTATCTACTTCACCCGGGAATAAGTTTTGGCCGCGTGGTGATGTGTTTCGTGGAAGTGGCAGGCGTGAGTACAAGGCTCAGCCCGTACACCTTGCACAGCCTCTCACTCTCACGCATGCCACTCCGTCGCCCGTGCTTTCCCGGAGTTGCGCGTCTATTGCCGAGGTTTCCCTGGGTCTAGTGCACCTGGGATTTCATTTTGGTGGCGTTGTCATGCGTTTGGTGGAAGTGGCAGGCGTGAGGACAAGGCTCACCGCCTTCTTTAGCACATGTGCCTCATAGTGCACAGCCTCTCACTCGCAGGCGTGCCACTACGGCCGCCGTGATTTGGCAGGAGGTGCCCGACTACTCTCCAACTCCCTTGGGACTATCTACTGCACCCGGGAATCCGTTTTGGCCGCGTGGTGATGTGTTTCGTGGAAGTGGCAGGCGTGAGTACAAGACTGACCGCCTTCTTTAGCACATGTGCCTCACAGTGCACAGCCTCTCAATTGCAGGCGTGCCACTACGGCTGCCGTGATTTGGCAGGAGGTGCCCGACTACTCTCCAACTCCCCTGGGACTATCTACTGCACCCGGGAACCCGTTCTTGCCGCGTAGTGATGTGTTTCGTGGAAGTGGCAGGCGTGAGTACAAGGCTCAGCCCTTACACCTTGCACAGCCTCTCACTCTCACGCATGCCACTTCGTCGCCCGTGCTTTCCCGGAGTTGCGCGTCTATTGCCGAGGTTTCCCTGCGTCTAGTGCACCTGGGATTTCATTTTGGTGGCGTTGTCATGCGTTTGGTGGAAGTGGCAGGCGTGAGTACAAGGCTCACCGCCTTCTTTAGCACATGTGCCTCATAGTGCACAGCCTCTCACTCGCAGGCGTGCCACTACGGCCGCCGTGATCTGGCAGGAGGTGCGCGCCTACTCCCCAACTCCCCTGGGACTATCTACTTCACCCGGGAATAAGTTTTGGCCGCGTGGTGATGTGTTTCGTGGAAGTGGCAGGCGTGAGTACAAGGCTCAGCCCGTACACCTTGCACAGCCTCTCACTCTCACGCATGCCACTCCGTCGCCCGTGCTTTCCCGGAGTTGCGCGTCTATTGCCGAGGTTTCCCTGGGTCTAGTGCACCTGGGATTTCATTTTGGTGGCGTTGTCATGCGTTTGGTGGAAGTGGCAGGCGTGAGTACAAGGCTCACCGCCTTCTTTAGCACATGTGCCTCATAGTGCACAGCCTCTCACTCGCAGGCGTGCCACTACGGCCGCCGTGATTTGGCAGGAGGTGCCCGACTACTCTCCAACTCCCCTGGGACTATCTACTGCACCCGGGAATCCGTTTTGGCCGCGTGGTGATGTGTTTCGTGGAAGTGGCAGGCGTGAGTACAAGACTGACCGCCTTCTTTAGCACATGTGCCTCACAGTGCACAGCCTCTCAATTGCAGGCGTGCCACTACGGCTGCCGTGATTTGGCAGGAGGTGCCCGACTACTCTCCAACTCCCCTGGGACTATCTACTGCACCCGGGAACCCGTTCTTGCCGCGTAGTGATGTGTTTCGTGGAAGTGGCAGGCGTGAGTACAAGGCTCAGCCCGTACACCTTGCACAGCCTCTCACTCTCACGCATGCCACTCCGTCGCCCGTGCTTTCCCGGAGTTGCGCGTCTATTGCCGAGGTTTCCCTGGGTCTAGTGCACCTGGGATTTCATTTTGGTGGCGTTGTCATGCGTTTGGTGGAAGTGGCAGGCGTGAGTACAAGGCTCACCGCCTTCTTTAGCACATGTGCCTCATAGTGCACAGCCTCTCACTCGCAGGCGTGCCACTACGGCCGCCGTGATCTGGCAGGAGGTGCGCGCCTACTCCCCAACTCCCCTGGGACTATCTACTTCACCCGGGAATAAGTTTTGGCCGCGTGGTGATGTGTTTCGTGGAAGTGGCAGGCGTGAGTACAAGGCTCAGCCCGTACACCTTGCACAGCCTCTCACTCTCACGCATGCCACTCCGTCGCCCGTGCTTTCCCGGAGTTGCGCGTCTATTGCCGAGGTTTCCCTGGGTCTAGTGCACCTGGGATTTCATTTTGGTGGCGTTGTCATGCGTTTGGTGGAAGTGGCAGGCGTGAGGACAAGGCTCACCGCCTTCTTTAGCACATGTGCCTCATAGTGCACAGCCTCTCACTCGCAGGCGTGCCACTACGGCCGCCGTGATTTGGCAGGAGGTGCCCGACTACTCTCCAACTCCCCTGGGACTATCTACTGCACCCGGGAATCCGTTTTGGCCGCGTGGTGATGTGTTTCGTGGAAGTGGCAGGCGTGAGTACAAGACTGACCGCCTTCTTTAGCACATGTGCCTCACAGTGCACAGCCTCTCAATTGCAGGCGTGCCACTACGGCTGCCGTGATTTGGCAGGAGGTGCCCGACTACTCTCCAACTCCCCTGGGACTATCTACTGCACCCGGGAACCCGTTCTTGCCGCGTAGTGATGTGTTTCGTGGAAGTGGCAGGCGTGAGTACAAGGCTCAGCCCTTACACCTTGCACAGCCTCTCACTCTCACGCATGCCACTTCGTCGCCCGTGCTTTCCCGGAGTTGCGCGTCTATTGCCGAGGTTTCCCTGCGTCTAGTGCACCTGGGATTTCATTTTGGTGGCGTTGTCATGCGTTTGGTGGAAGTGGCAGGCGTGAGTACAAGGCTCACCGCCTTCTTTAGCACATGTGCCTCATAGTGCACAGCCTCTCACTCGCAGGCGTGCCACTACGGCCGCCGTGATCTGGCAGGAGGTGCGCGCCTACTCCCCAACTCCCCTGGGACTATCTACTTCACCCGGGAATAAGTTTTGGCCGCGTGGTGATGTGTTTCGTGGAAGTGGCAGGCGTGAGTACAAGGCTCAGCCCGTACACCTTGCACAGCCTCTCACTCTCACGCATGCCACTCCGTCGCCCGTGCTTTCCCGGAGTTGCGCGTCTATTGCCGAGGTTTCCCTGGGTCTAGTGCACCTGGGATTTCATTTTGGTGGCGTTGTCATGCGTTTGGTGGAAGTGGCAGGCGTGAGTACAAGGCTCACCGCCTTCTTTAGCACATGTGCCTCATAGTGCACAGCCTCTCACTCGCAGGCGTGCCACTACGGCCGCCGTGATTTGGCAGGAGGTGCCCGACTACTCTCCAACTCCCCTGGGACTATCTACTGCACCCGGGAATCCGTTTTGGCCGCGTGGTGATGTGTTTCGTGGAAGTGGCAGGCGTGAGTACAAGACTGACCGCCTTCTTTAGCACATGTGCCTCACAGTGCACAGCCTCTCAATTGCAGGCGTGCCACTACGGCTGCCGTGATTTGGCAGGAGGTGCCCGACTACTCTCCAACTCCCCTGGGACTATCTACTGCACCCGGGAACCCGTTCTTGCCGCGTAGTGATGTGTTTCGTGGAAGTGGCAGGCGTGAGTACAAGGCTCAGCCCGTACACCTTGCACAGCCTCTCACTCTCACGCATGCCACTCCGTCGCCCGTGCTTTCCCGGAGTTGCGCGTCTATTGCCGAGGTTTCCCTGGGTCTAGTGCACCTGGGATTTCATTTTGGTGGCGTTGTCATGCGTTTGGTGGAAGTGGCAGGCGTGAGTACAAGGCTCACCGCCTTCTTTAGCACATGTGCCTCATAGTGCACAGCCTCTCACTCGCAGGCGTGCCACTACGGCCGCCGTGATCTGGCAGGAGGTGCGCGCCTACTCCCCAACTCCCCTGGGACTATCTACTTCACCCGGGAATAAGTTTTGGCCGCGTGGTGATGTGTTTCGTGGAAGTGGCAGGCGTGAGTACAAGGCTCAGCCCGTACACCTTGCACAGCCTCTCACTCTCACGCATGCCACTCCGTCGCCCGTGCTTTCCCGGAGTTGCGCGTCTATTGCCGAGGTTTCCCTGGGTCTAGTGCACCTGGGATTTCATTTTGGTGGCGTTGTCATGCGTTTGGTGGAAGTGGCAGGCGTGAGGACAAGGCTCACCGCCTTCTTTAGCACATGTGCCTCATAGTGCACAGCCTCTCACTCGCAGGCGTGCCACTACGGCCGCCGTGATTTGGCAGGAGGTGCCCGACTACTCTCCAACTCCCCTGGGACTATCTACTGCACCCGGGAATCCGTTTTGGCCGCGTGGTGATGTGTTTCGTGGAAGTGGCAGGCGTGAGTACAAGACTGACCGCCTTCTTTAGCACATGTGCCTCACAGTGCACAGCCTCTCAATTGCAGGCGTGCCACTACGGCTGCCGTGATTTGGCAGGAGGTGCCCGACTACTCTCCAACTCCCCTGGGACTATCTACTGCACCCGGGAACCCGTTCTTGCCGCGTAGTGATGTGTTTCGTGGAAGTGGCAGGCGTGAGTACAAGGCTCAGCCCTTACACCTTGCACAGCCTCTCACTCTCACGCATGCCACTTCGTCGCCCGTGCTTTCCCGGAGTTGCGCGTCTATTGCCGAGGTTTCCCTGCGTCTAGTGCACCTGGGATTTCATTTTGGTGGCGTTGTCATGCGTTTGGTGGAAGTGGCAGGCGTGAGTACAAGGCTCACCGCCTTCTTTAGCACATGTGCCTCATAGTGCACAGCCTCTCACTCGCAGGCGTGCCACTACGGCCGCCGTGATCTGGCAGGAGGTGCGCGCCTACTCCCCAACTCCCCTGGGACTATCTACTTCACCCGGGAATAAGTTTTGGCCGCGTGGTGATGTGTTTCGTGGAAGTGGCAGGCGTGAGTACAAGGCTCAGCCCGTACACCTTGCACAGCCTCTCACTCTCACGCATGCCACTCCGTCGCCCGTGCTTTCCCGGAGTTGCGCGTCTATTGCCGAGGTTTCCCTGGGTCTAGTGCACCTGGGATTTCATTTTGGTGGCGTTGTCATGCGTTTGGTGGAAGTGGCAGGCGTGAGTACAAGGCTCACCGCCTTCTTTAGCACATGTGCCTCATAGTGCACAGCCTCTCACTCGCAGGCGTGCCACTACGGCCGCCGTGATCTGGCAGGAGGTGCGCGCCTACTCCCCAACTCCCCTGGGACTATCTACTTCACCCGGGAATAAGTTTTGGCCGCGTGGTGATGTGTTTCGTGGAAGTGGCAGGCGTGAGTACAAGGCTCAGCCCGTACACCTTGCACAGCCTCTCACTCTCACGCATGCCACTCCGTCGCCCGTGCTTTCCCGGAGTTGCGCGTCTATTGCCGAGGTTTCCCTGGGTCTAGTGCACCTGGGATTTCATTTTGGTGGCGTTGTCATGCGTTTGGTGGAAGTGGCAGGCGTGAGGACAAGGCTCACCGCCTTCTTTAGCACATGTGCCTCATAGTGCACAGCCTCTCACTCGCAGGCGTGCCACTACGGCCGCCGTTATTTGGCAGGAGGTGCCCGACTACTCTCCAACTCCCCTGGGACTATCTACTGCACCCGGGAATCCGTTTTGGCCGCGTGGTGATGTGTTTCGTGGAAGTGGCAGGCGTGAGTACAAGACTGACCGCCTTCTTTAGCACATGTGCCTCACAGTGCACAGCCTCTCAATTGCAGGCGTGCCACTACGGCTGCCGTGATTTGGCAGGAGGTGCCCGACTACTCTCCAACTCCCCTGGGACTATCTACTGCACCCGGGAACCCGTTCTTGCCGCGTAGTGATGTGTTTCGTGGAAGTGGCAGGCGTGAGTACAAGGCTCAGCCCGTACACCTTGCACAGCCTCTCACTCTCACGCATGCCACTCCGTCGCCCGTGCTTTCCCGGAGTTGCGCGTCTATTGCCGAGGTTTCCCTGGGTCTAGTGCACCTGGGATTTCATTTTGGTGGCGTTGTCATGCGTTTGGTGGAAGTGGCAGGCGTGAGTACAAGGCTCACCGCCTTCTTTAGCACATGTGCCTCATAGTGCACAGCCTCTCACTCGCAGGCGTGCCACTACGGCCGCCGTGATCTGGCAGGAGGTGCGCGCCTACTCCCCAACTCCCCTGGGACTATCTACTTCACCCGGGAATAAGTTTTGGCCGCGTGGTGATGTGTTTCGTGGAAGTGGCAGGCGTGAGTACAAGGCTCAGCCCGTACACCTTGCACAGCCTCTCACTCTCACGCATGCCACTCCGTCGCCCGTGCTTTCCCGGAGTTGCGCGTCTATTGCCGAGGTTTCCCTGGGTCTAGTGCACCTGGGATTTCATTTTGGTGGCGTTGTCATGCGTTTGGTGGAAGTGGCAGGCGTGAGGACAAGGCTCACCGCCTTCTTTAGCACATGTGCCTCATAGTGCACAGCCTCTCACTCGCAGGCGTGCCACTACGGCCGCCGTGATTTGGCAGGAGGTGCCCGACTACTCTCCAACTCCCCTGGGACTATCTACTGCACCCGGGAATCCGTTTTGGCCGCGTGGTGATGTGTTTCGTGGAAGTGGCAGGCGTGAGTACAAGACTGACCGCCTTCTTTAGCACATGTGCCTCACAGTGCACAGCCTCTCAATTGCAGGCGTGCCACTACGGCTGCCGTGATTTGGCAGGAGGTGCCCGACTACTCTCCAACTCCCCTGGGACTATCTACTGCACCCGGGAACCCGTTCTTGCCGCGTAGTGATGTGTTTCGTGGAAGTGGCAGGCGTGAGTACAAGGCTCAGCCCTTACACCTTGCACAGCCTCTCACTCTCACGCATGCCACTTCGTCGCCCGTGCTTTCCCGGAGTTGCGCGTCTATTGCCGAGGTTTCCCTGCGTCTAGTGCACCTGGGATTTCATTTTGGTGGCGTTGTCATGCGTTTGGTGGAAGTGGCAGGCGTAAGTACAAGGCTCACCGCCTTCTTTAGCACATGTGCCTCATAGTGCACAGCCTCTCACTCGCAGGCGTGCCACTACGGCCGCCGTGATCTGGCAGGAGGTGCGCGCCTACTCCCCAACTCCCCTGGGACTATCTACTTCACCCGGGAATAAGTTTTGGCCGCGTGGTGATGTGTTTCGTGGAAGTGGCAGGCGTGAGTACAAGGCTCAGCCCGTACACCTTGCACAGCCTCTCACTCTCACGCATGCCACTCCGTCGCCCGTGCTTTCCCGGAGTTGCGCGTCTATTGCCGAGGTTTCCCTGGGTCTAGTGCACCTGGGATTTCATTTTGGTGGCGTTGTCATGCGTTTGGTGGAAGTGGCAGGCGTGAGTACAAGGCTCACCGCCTTCTTTAGCACATGTGCCTCATAGTGCACAGCCTCTCACTCGCAGGCGTGCCACTACGGCCGCCGTGATTTGGCAGGAGGTGCCCGACTACTCTCCAACTCCCCTGGGACTATCTACTGCACCCGGGAATCCGTTTTGGCCGCGTGGTGATGTGTTTCGTGGAAGTGGCAGGCGTGAGTACAAGACTGACCGCCTTCTTTAGCACATGTGCCTCACAGTGCACAGCCTCTCAATTGCAGGCGTGCCACTACGGCTGCCGTGATTTGGCAGGAGGTGCCCGACTACTCTCCAACTCCCCTGGGACTATCTACTGCACCCGGGAACCCGTTCTTGCCGCGTAGTGATGTGTTTCGTGGAAGTGGCAGGCGTGAGTACAAGGCTCAGCCCGTACACCTTGCACAGCCTCTCACTCTCACGCATGCCACTCCGTCGCCCGTGCTTTCCCGGAGTTGCGCGTCTATTGCCGAGGTTTCCCTGGGTCTAGTGCACCTGGGATTTCATTTTGGTGGCGTTGTCATGCGTTTGGTGGAAGTGGCAGGCGTGAGTACAAGGCTCACCGCCTTCTTTAGCACATGTGCCTCATAGTGCACAGCCTCTCACTCGCAGGCGTGCCACTACGGCCGCCGTGATCTGGCAGGAGGTGCGCGCCTACTCCCCAACTCCCCTGGGACTATCTACTTCACCCGGGAATAAGTTTTGGCCGCGTGGTGATGTGTTTCGTGGAAGTGGCAGGCGTGAGTACAAGGCTCAGCCCGTACACCTTGCACAGCCTCTCACTCTCACGCATGCCACTCCGTCGCCCGTGCTTTCCCGGAGTTGCGCGTCTATTGCCGAGGTTTCCCTGGGTCTAGTGCACCTGGGATTTCATTTTGGTGGCGTTGTCATGCGTTTGGTGGAAGTGGCAGGCGTGAGGACAAGGCTCACCGCCTTCTTTAGCACATGTGCCTCATAGTGCACAGCCTCTCACTCGCAGGCGTGCCACTACGGCCGCCGTGATTTGGCAGGAGGTGCCCGACTACTCTCCAACTCCCCTGGGACTATCTACTGCACCCGGGAATCCGTTTTGGCCGCGTGGTGATGTGTTTCGTGGAAGTGGCAGGCGTGAGTACAAGACTGACCGCCTTCTTTAGCACATGTGCCTCACAGTGCACAGCCTCTCAATTGCAGGCGTGCCACTACGGCTGCCGTGATTTGGCAGGAGGTGCCCGACTACTCTCCAACTCCCCTGGGACTATCTACTGCACCCGGGAACCCGTTCTTGCCGCGTAGTGATGTGTTTCGTGGAAGTGGCAGGCGTGAGTACAAGGCTCAGCCCTTACACCTTGCACAGCCTCTCACTCTCACGCATGCCACTTCGTCGCCCGTGCTTTCCCGGAGTTGCGCGTCTATTGCCGAGGTTTCCCTGCGTCTAGTGCACCTGGGATTTCATTTTGGTGGCGTTGTCATGCGTTTGGTGGAAGTGGCAGGCGTAAGTACAAGGCTCACCGCCTTCTTTAGCACATGTGCCTCATAGTGCACAGCCTCTCACTCGCAGGCGTGCCACTACGGCCGCCGTGATCTGGCAGGAGGTGCGCGCCTACTCCCCAACTCCCCTGGGACTATCTACTTCACCCGGGAATAAGTTTTGGCCGCGTGGTGATGTGTTTCGTGGAAGTGGCAGGCGTGAGTACAAGGCTCAGCCCGTACACCTTGCACAGCCTCTCACTCTCACGCATGCCACTCCGTCGCCCGTGCTTTCCCGGAGTTGCGCGTCTATTGCCGAGGTTTCCCTGGGTCTAGTGCACCTGGGATTTCATTTTGGTGGCGTTGTCATGCGTTTGGTGGAAGTGGCAGGCGTGAGTACAAGGCTCACCGCCTTCTTTAGCACATGTGCCTCATAGTGCACAGCCTCTCACTCGCAGGCGTGCCACTACGGCCGCCGTGATTTGGCAGGAGGTGCCCGACTACTCTCCAACTCCCCTGGGACTATCTACTGCACCCGGGAATCCGTTTTGGCCGCGTGGTGATGTGTTTCGTGGAAGTGGCAGGCGTGAGTACAAGACTGACCGCCTTCTTTAGCACATGTGCCTCACAGTGCACAGCCTCTCAATTGCAGGCGTGCCACTACGGCTGCCGTGATTTGGCAGGAGGTGCCCGACTACTCTCCAACTCCCCTGGGACTATCTACTGCACCCGGGAACCCGTTCTTGCCGCGTAGTGATGTGTTTCGTGGAAGTGGCAGGCGTGAGTACAAGGCTCAGCCCGTACACCTTGCACAGCCTCTCACTCTCACGCATGCCACTCCGTCGCCCGTGCTTTCCCGGAGTTGCGCGTCTATTGCCGAGGTTTCCCTGGGTCTAGTGCACCTGGGATTTCATTTTGGTGGCGTTGTCATGCGTTTGGTGGAAGTGGCAGGCGTGAGTACAAGGCTCACCGCCTTCTTTAGCACATGTGCCTCATAGTGCACAGCCTCTCACTCGCAGGCGTGCCACTACGGCCGCCGTGATCTGGCAGGAGGTGCGCGCCTACTCCCCAACTCCCCTGGGACTATCTACTTCACCCGGGAATAAGTTTTGGCCGCGTGGTGATGTGTTTCGTGGAAGTGGCAGGCGTGAGTACAAGGCTCAGCCCGTACACCTTGCACAGCCTCTCACTCTCACGCATGCCACTCCGTCGCCCGTGCTTTCCCGGAGTTGCGCGTCTATTGCCGAGGTTTCCCTGGGTCTAGTGCACCTGGGATTTCATTTTGGTGGCGTTGTCATGCGTTTGGTGGAAGTGGCAGGCGTGAGGACAAGGCTCACCGCCTTCTTTAGCACATGTGCCTCATAGTGCACAGCCTCTCACTCGCAGGCGTGCCACTACGGCCGCCGTGATTTGGCAGGAGGTGCCCGACTACTCTCCAACTCCCCTGGGACTATCTACTGCACCCGGGAATCCGTTTTGGCCGCGTGGTGATGTGTTTCGTGGAAGTGGCAGGCGTGAGTACAAGACTGACCGCCTTCTTTAGCACATGTGCCTCACAGTGCACAGCCTCTCAATTGCAGGCGTGCCACTACGGCTGCCGTGATTTGGCAGGAGGTGCCCGACTACTCTCCAACTCCCCTGGGACTATCTACTGCACCCGGGAACCCGTTCTTGCCGCGTAGTGATGTGTTTCGTGGAAGTGGCAGGCGTGAGTACAAGGCTCAGCCCTTACACCTTGCACAGCCTCTCACTCTCACGCATGCCACTTCGTCGCCCGTGCTTTCCCGGAGTTGCGCGTCTATTGCCGAGGTTTCCCTGCGTCTAGTGCACCTGGGATTTCATTTTGGTGGCGTTGTCATGCGTTTGGTGGAAGTGGCAGGCGTGAGTACAAGGCTCACCGCCTTCTTTAGCACATGTGCCTCATAGTGCACAGCCTCTCACTCGCAGGCGTGCCACTACGGCCGCCGTGATCTGGCAGGAGGTGCGCGCCTACTCCCCAACTCCCCTGGGACTATCTACTTCACCCGGGAATAAGTTTTGGCCGCGTGGTGATGTGTTTCGTGGAAGTGGCAGGCGTGAGTACAAGGCTCAGCCCGTACACCTTGCACAGCCTCTCACTCTCACGCATGCCACTCCGTCGCCCGTGCTTTCCCGGAGTTGCGCGTCTATTGCCGAGGTTTCCCTGGGTCTAGTGCACCTGGGATTTCATTTTGGTGGCGTTGTCATGCGTTTGGTGGAAGTGGCAGGCGTGAGTACAAGGCTCACCGCCTTCTTTAGCACATGTGCCTCATAGTGCACAGCCTCTCACTCGCAGGCGTGCCACTACGGCCGCCGTGATTTGGCAGGAGGTGCCCGACTACTCTCCAACTCCCCTGGGACTATCTACTGCACCCGGGAATCCGTTTTGGCCGCGTGGTGATGTGTTTCGTGGAAGTGGCAGGCGTGAGTACAAGACTGACCGCCTTCTTTAGCACATGTGCCTCACAGTGCACAGCCTCTCAATTGCAGGCGTGCCACTACGGCTGCCGTGATTTGGCAGGAGGTGCCCGACTACTCTCCAACTCCCCTGGGACTATCTACTGCACCCGGGAACCCGTTCTTGCCGCGTAGTGATGTGTTTCGTGGAAGTGGCAGGCGTGAGTACAAGGCTCAGCCCTTACACCTTGCACAGCCTCTCACTCTCACGCATGCCACTTCGTCGCCCGTGCTTTCCCGGAGTTGCGCGTCTATTGCCGAGGTTTCCCTGCGTCTAGTGCACCTGGGATTTCATTTTGGTGGCGTTGTCATGCGTTTGGTGGAAGTGGCAGGCGTAAGTACAAGGCTCACCGCCTTCTTTAGCACATGTGCCTCATAGTGCACAGCCTCTCACTCGCAGGCGTGCCACTACGGCCGCCGTGATCTGGCAGGAGGTGCGCGCCTACTCCCCAACTCCCCTGGGACTATCTACTTCACCCGGGAATAAGTTTTGGCCGCGTGGTGATGTGTTTCGTGGAAGTGGCAGGCGTGAGTACAAGGCTCAGCCCGTACACCTTGCACAGCCTCTCACTCTCACGCATGCCACTCCGTCGCCCGTGCTTTCCCGGAGTTGCGCGTCTATTGCCGAGGTTTCCCTGGGTCTAGTGCACCTGGGATTTCATTTTGGTGGCGTTGTCATGCGTTTGGTGGAAGTGGCAGGCGTGAGTACAAGGCTCACCGCCTTCTTTAGCACATGTGCCTCATAGTGCACAGCCTCTCACTCGCAGGCGTGCCACTACGGCTGCCGTGATTTGGCAGGAGGTGCCCGACTACTCTCCAACTCCCCTGGGACTATCTACTGCACCCGGGAATCCGTTTTGGCCGCGTGGTGATGTGTTTCGTGGAAGTGGCAGGCGTGAGTACAAGACTGACCGCCTTCTTTAGCACATGTGCCTCACAGTGCACAGCCTCTCAATTGCAGGCGTGCCACTACGGCTGCCGTGATTTGGCAGGAGGTGCCCGACTACTCTCCAACTCCCCTGGGACTATCTACTGCACCCGGGAACCCGTTCTTGCCGCGTAGTGATGTGTTTCGTGGAAGTGGCAGGCGTGAGTACAAGGCTCAGCCCGTACACCTTGCACAGCCTCTCACTCTCACGCATGCCACTCCGTCGCCCGTGCTTTCCCGGAGTTGCGCGTCTATTGCCGAGGTTTCCCTGGGTCTAGTGCACCTGGGATTTCATTTTGGTGGCGTTGTCATGCGTTTGGTGGAAGTGGCAGGCGTGAGTACAAGGCTCACCGCCTTCTTTAGCACATGTGCCTCATAGTGCACAGCCTCTCACTCGCAGGCGTGCCACTACGGCCGCCGTGATCTGGCAGGAGGTGCGCGCCTACTCCCCAACTCCCCTGGGACTATCTACTTCACCCGGGAATAAGTTTTGGCCGCGTGGTGATGTGTTTCGTGGAAGTGGCAGGCGTGAGTACAAGGCTCAGCCCGTACACCTTGCACAGCCTCTCACTCTCACGCATGCCACTCCGTCGCCCGTGCTTTCCCGGAGTTGCGCGTCTATTGCCGAGGTTTCCCTGGGTCTAGTGCACCTGGGATTTCATTTTGGTGGCGTTGTCATGCGTTTGGTGGAAGTGGCAGGCGTGAGGACAAGGCTCACCGCCTTCTTTAGCACATGTGCCTCATAGTGCACAGCCTCTCACTCGCAGGCGTGCCACTACGGCCGCCGTGATTTGGCAGGAGGTGCCCGACTACTCTCCAACTCCCCTGGGACTATCTACTGCACCCGGGAATCCGTTTTGGCCGCGTGGTGATGTGTTTCGTGGAAGTGGCAGGCGTGAGTACAAGACTGACCGCCTTCTTTAGCACATGTGCCTCACAGTGCACAGCCTCTCAATTGCAGGCGTGCCACTACGGCTGCCGTGATTTGGCAGGAGGTGCCCGACTACTCTCCAACTCCCCTGGGACTATCTACTGCACCCGGGAACCCGTTCTTGCCGCGTAGTGATGTGTTTCGTGGAAGTGGCAGGCGTGAGTACAAGGCTCAGCCCTTACACCTTGCACAGCCTCTCACTCTCACGCATGCCACTTCGTCGCCCGTGCTTTCCCGGAGTTGCGCGTCTATTGCCGAGGTTTCCCTGCGTCTAGTGCACCTGGGATTTCATTTTGGTGGCGTTGTCATGCGTTTGGTGGAAGTGGCAGGCGTGAGTACAAGGCTCACCGCCTTCTTTAGCACATGTGCCTCATAGTGCACAGCCTCTCACTCGCAGGCGTGCCACTACGGCCGCCGTGATCTGGCAGGAGGTGCGCGCCTACTCCCCAACTCCCCTGGGACTATCTACTTCACCCGGGAATAAGTTTTGGCCGCGTGGTGATGTGTTTCGTGGAAGTGGCAGGCGTGAGTACAAGGCTCAGCCCGTACACCTTGCACAGCCTCTCACTCTCACGCATGCCACTCCGTCGCCCGTGCTTTCCCGGAGTTGCGCGTCTATTGCCGAGGTTTCCCTGGGTCTAGTGCACCTGGGATTTCATTTTGGTGGCGTTGTCATGCGTTTGGTGGAAGTGGCAGGCGTGAGTACAAGGCTCACCGCCTTCTTTAGCACATGTGCCTCATAGTGCACAGCCTCTCACTCGCAGGCGTGCCACTACGGCCGCCGTGATCTGGCAGGAGGTGCGCGCCTACTCCCCAACTCCCCTGGGACTATCTACTTCACCCGGGAATAAGTTTTGGCCGCGTGGTGATGTGTTTCGTGGAAGTGGCAGGCGTGAGTACAAGGCTCAGCCCGTACACCTTGCACAGCCTCTCACTCTCACGCATGCCACTCCGTCGCCCGTGCTTTCCCGGAGTTGCGCGTCTATTGCCGAGGTTTCCCTGGGTCTAGTGCACCTGGGATTTCATTTTGGTGGCGTTGTCATGCGTTTGGTGGAAGTGGCAGGCGTGAGGACAAGGCTCACCGCCTTCTTTAGCACATGTGCCTCATAGTGCACAGCCTCTCACTCGCAGGCGTGCCACTACGGCCGCCGTTATTTGGCAGGAGGTGCCCGACTACTCTCCAACTCCCCTGGGACTATCTACTGCACCCGGGAATCCGTTTTGGCCGCGTGGTGATGTGTTTCGTGGAAGTGGCAGGCGTGAGTACAAGACTGACCGCCTTCTTTAGCACATGTGCCTCACAGTGCACAGCCTCTCAATTGCAGGCGTGCCACTACGGCTGCCGTGATTTGGCAGGAGGTGCCCGACTACTCTCCAACTCCCCTGGGACTATCTACTGCACCCGGGAACCCGTTCTTGCCGCGTAGTGATGTGTTTCGTGGAAGTGGCAGGCGTGAGTACAAGGCTCAGCCCGTACACCTTGCACAGCCTCTCACTCTCACGCATGCCACTCCGTCGCCCGTGCTTTCCCGGAGTTGCGCGTCTATTGCCGAGGTTTCCCTGGGTCTAGTGCACCTGGGATTTCATTTTGGTGGCGTTGTCATGCGTTTGGTGGAAGTGGCAGGCGTGAGTACAAGGCTCACCGCCTTCTTTAGCACATGTGCCTCATAGTGCACAGCCTCTCACTCGCAGGCGTGCCACTACGGCCGCCGTGATCTGGCAGGAGGTGCGCGCCTACTCCCCAACTCCCCTGGGACTATCTACTTCACCCGGGAATAAGTTTTGGCCGCGTGGTGATGTGTTTCGTGGAAGTGGCAGGCGTGAGTACAAGGCTCAGCCCGTACACCTTGCACAGCCTCTCACTCTCACGCATGCCACTCCGTCGCCCGTGCTTTCCCGGAGTTGCGCGTCTATTGCCGAGGTTTCCCTGGGTCTAGTGCACCTGGGATTTCATTTTGGTGGCGTTGTCATGCGTTTGGTGGAAGTGGCAGGCGTGAGGACAAGGCTCACCGCCTTCTTTAGCACATGTGCCTCATAGTGCACAGCCTCTCACTCGCAGGCGTGCCACTACGGCCGCCGTGATTTGGCAGGAGGTGCCCGACTACTCTCCAACTCCCCTGGGACTATCTACTGCACCCGGGAATCCGTTTTGGCCGCGTGGTGATGTGTTTCGTGGAAGTGGCAGGCGTGAGTACAAGACTGACCGCCTTCTTTAGCACATGTGCCTCACAGTGCACAGCCTCTCAATTGCAGGCGTGCCACTACGGCTGCCGTGATTTGGCAGGAGGTGCCCGACTACTCTCCAACTCCCCTGGGACTATCTACTGCACCCGGGAACCCGTTCTTGCCGCGTAGTGATGTGTTTCGTGGAAGTGGCAGGCGTGAGTACAAGGCTCAGCCCTTACACCTTGCACAGCCTCTCACTCTCACGCATGCCACTTCGTCGCCCGTGCTTTCCCGGAGTTGCGCGTCTATTGCCGAGGTTTCCCTGCGTCTAGTGCACCTGGGATTTCATTTTGGTGGCGTTGTCATGCGTTTGGTGGAAGTGGCAGGCGTGAGTACAAGGCTCACCGCCTTCTTTAGCACATGTGCCTCATAGTGCACAGCCTCTCACTCGCAGGCGTGCCACTACGGCCGCCGTGATCTGGCAGGAGGTGCGCGCCTACTCCCCAACTCCCCTGGGACTATCTACTTCACCCGGGAATAAGTTTTGGCCGCGTGGTGATGTGTTTCGTGGAAGTGGCAGGCGTGAGTACAAGGCTCAGCCCGTACACCTTGCACAGCCTCTCACTCTCACGCATGCCACTCCGTCGCCCGTGCTTTCCCGGAGTTGCGCGTCTATTGCCGAGGTTTCCCTGGGTCTAGTGCACCTGGGATTTCATTTTGGTGGCGTTGTCATGCGTTTGGTGGAAGTGGCAGGCGTGAGTACAAGGCTCACCGCCTTCTTTAGCACATGTGCCTCATAGTGCACAGCCTCTCACTCGCAGGCGTGCCACTACGGCCGCCGTGATCTGGCAGGAGGTGCGCGCCTACTCCCCAACTCCCCTGGGACTATCTACTTCACCCGGGAATAAGTTTTGGCCGCGTGGTGATGTGTTTCGTGGAAGTGGCAGGCGTGAGTACAAGGCTCAGCCCGTACACCTTGCACAGCCTCTCACTCTCACGCATGCCACTCCGTCGCCCGTGCTTTCCCGGAGTTGCGCGTCTATTGCCGAGGTTTCCCTGGGTCTAGTGCACCTGGGATTTCATTTTGGTGGCGTTGTCATGCGTTTGGTGGAAGTGGCAGGCGTGAGGACAAGGCTCACCGCCTTCTTTAGCACATGTGCCTCATAGTGCACAGCCTCTCACTCGCAGGCGTGCCACTACGGCCGCCGTGATTTGGCAGGAGGTGCCCGACTACTCTCCAACTCCCCTGGGACTATCTACTGCACCCGGGAATCCGTTTTGGCCGCGTGGTGATGTGTTTCGTGGAAGTGGCAGGCGTGAGTACAAGACTGACCGCCTTCTTTAGCACATGTGCCTCACAGTGCACAGCCTCTCAATTGCAGGCGTGCCACTACGGCTGCCGTGATTTGGCAGGAGGTGCCCGACTACTCTCCAACTCCCCTGGGACTATCTACTGCACCCGGGAACCCGTTCTTGCCGCGTAGTGATGTGTTTCGTGGAAGTGGCAGGCGTGAGTACAAGGCTCAGCCCGTACACCTTGCACAGCCTCTCACTCTCACGCATGCCACTCCGTCGCCCGTGCTTTCCCGGAGTTGCGCGTCTATTGCCGAGGTTTCCCTGGGTCTAGTGCACCTGGGATTTCATTTTGGTGGCGTTGTCATGCGTTTGGTGGAAGTGGCAGGCGTGAGTACAAGGCTCACCGCCTTCTTTAGCACATGTGCCTCATAGTGCACAGCCTCTCACTCGCAGGCGTGCCACTACGGCCGCCGTGATCTGGCAGGAGGTGCGCGCCTACTCCCCAACTCCCCTGGGACTATCTACTTCACCCGGGAATAAGTTTTGGCCGCGTGGTGATGTGTTTCGTGGAAGTGGCAGGCGTGAGTACAAGGCTCAGCCCGTACACCTTGCACAGCCTCTCACTCTCACGCATGCCACTCCGTCGCCCGTGCTTTCCCGGAGTTGCGCGTCTATTGCCGAGGTTTCCCTGGGTCTAGTGCACCTGGGATTTCATTTTGGTGGCGTTGTCATGCGTTTGGTGGAAGTGGCAGGCGTGAGGACAAGGCTCACCGCCTTCTTTAGCACATGTGCCTCATAGTGCACAGCCTCTCACTCGCAGGCGTGCCACTACGGCCGCCGTGATTTGGCAGGAGGTGCCCGACTACTCTCCAACTCCCCTGGGACTATCTACTGCACCCGGGAATCCGTTTTGGCCGCGTGGTGATGTGTTTCGTGGAAGTGGCAGGCGTGAGTACAAGACTGACCGCCTTCTTTAGCACATGTGCCTCACAGTGCACAGCCTCTCAATTGCAGGCGTGCCACTACGGCTGCCGTGATTTGGCAGGAGGTGCCCGACTACTCTCCAACTCCCCTGGGACTATCTACTGCACCCGGGAACCCGTTCTTGCCGCGTAGTGATGTGTTTCGTGGAAGTGGCAGGCGTGAGTACAAGGCTCAGCCCTTACACCTTGCACAGCCTCTCACTCTCACGCATGCCACTTCGTCGCCCGTGCTTTCCCGGAGTTGCGCGTCTATTGCCGAGGTTTCCCTGCGTCTAGTGCACCTGGGATTTCATTTTGGTGGCGTTGTCATGCGTTTGGTGGAAGTGGCAGGCGTGAGTACAAGGCTCACCGCCTTCTTTAGCACATGTGCCTCATAGTGCACAGCCTCTCACTCGCAGGCGTGCCACTACGGCCGCCGTGATCTGGCAGGAGGTGCGCGCCTACTCCCCAACTCCCCTGGGACTATCTACTTCACCCGGGAATAAGTTTTGGCCGCGTGGTGATGTGTTTCGTGGAAGTGGCAGGCGTGAGTACAAGGCTCAGCCCGTACACCTTGCACAGCCTCTCACTCTCACGCATGCCACTCCGTCGCCCGTGCTTTCCCGGAGTTGCGCGTCTATTGCCGAGGTTTCCCTGGGTCTAGTGCACCTGGGATTTCATTTTGGTGGCGTTGTCATGCGTTTGGTGGAAGTGGCAGGCGTGAGTACAAGGCTCACCGCCTTCTTTAGCACATGTGCCTCATAGTGCACAGCCTCTCACTCGCAGGCGTGCCACTACGGCCGCCGTGATTTGGCAGGAGGTGCCCGACTACTCTCCAACTCCCCTGGGACTATCTACTGCACCCGGGAATCCGTTTTGGCCGCGTGGTGATGTGTTTCGTGGAAGTGGCAGGCGTGAGTACAAGACTGACCGCCTTCTTTAGCACATGTGCCTCACAGTGCACAGCCTCTCAATTGCAGGCGTGCCACTACGGCTGCCGTGATTTGGCAGGAGGTGCCCGACTACTCTCCAACTCCCCTGGGACTATCTACTGCACCCGGGAACCCGTTCTTGCCGCGTAGTGATGTGTTTCGTGGAAGTGGCAGGCGTGAGTACAAGGCTCAGCCCGTACACCTTGCACAGCCTCTCACTCTCACGCATGCCACTCCGTCGCCCGTGCTTTCCCGGAGTTGCGCGTCTATTGCCGAGGTTTCCCTGGGTCTAGTGCACCTGGGATTTCATTTTGGTGGCGTTGTCATGCGTTTGGTGGAAGTGGCAGGCGTGAGTACAAGGCTCACCGCCTTCTTTAGCACATGTGCCTCATAGTGCACAGCCTCTCACTCGCAGGCGTGCCACTACGGCCGCCGTGATCTGGCAGGAGGTGCGCGCCTACTCCCCAACTCCCCTGGGACTATCTACTTCACCCGGGAATAAGTTTTGGCCGCGTGGTGATGTGTTTCGTGGAAGTGGCAGGCGTGAGTACAAGGCTCAGCCCGTACACCTTGCACAGCCTCTCACTCTCACGCATGCCACTCCGTCGCCCGTGCTTTCCCGGAGTTGCGCGTCTATTGCCGAGGTTTCCCTGGGTCTAGTGCACCTGGGATTTCATTTTGGTGGCGTTGTCATGCGTTTGGTGGAAGTGGCAGGCGTGAGGACAAGGCTCACCGCCTTCTTTAGCACATGTGCCTCATAGTGCACAGCCTCTCACTCGCAGGCGTGCCACTACGGCCGCCGTGATTTGGCAGGAGGTGCCCGACTACTCTCCAACTCCCCTGGGACTATCTACTGCACCCGGGAATCCGTTTTGGCCGCGTGGTGATGTGTTTCGTGGAAGTGGCAGGCGTGAGTACAAGACTGACCGCCTTCTTTAGCACATGTGCCTCACAGTGCACAGCCTCTCAATTGCAGGCGTGCCACTACGGCTGCCGTGATTTGGCAGGAGGTGCCCGACTACTCTCCAACTCCCCTGGGACTATCTACTGCACCCGGGAACCCGTTCTTGCCGCGTAGTGATGTGTTTCGTGGAAGTGGCAGGCGTGAGTACAAGGCTCAGCCCTTACACCTTGCACAGCCTCTCACTCTCACGCATGCCACTTCGTCGCCCGTGCTTTCCCGGAGTTGCGCGTCTATTGCCGAGGTTTCCCTGCGTCTAGTGCACCTGGGATTTCATTTTGGTGGCGTTGTCATGCGTTTGGTGGAGGTGGCAGGCGTGAGTACAAGGCTCACCGCCTTCTTTAGCACATGTGCCTCATAGTGCACAGCCTCTCACTCGCAGGCGTGCCACTACGGCCGCCGTGATCTGGCAGGAGGTGCGCGCCTACTCCCCAACTCCCCTGGGACTATCTACTTCACCCGGGAATAAGTTTTGGCCGCGTGGTGATGTGTTTCGTGGAAGTGGCAGGCGTGAGTACAAGGCTCAGCCCGTACACCTTGCACAGCCTCTCACTCTCACGCATGCCACTCCGTCGCCCGTGCTTTCCCGGAGTTGCGCGTCTATTGCCGAGGTTTCCCTGGGTCTAGTGCACCTGGGATTTCATTTTGGTGGCGTTGTCATGCGTTTGGTGGAAGTGGCAGGCGTGAGTACAAGGCTCACCGCCTTCTTTAGCACATGTGCCTCATAGTGCACAGCCTCTCACTCGCAGGCGTGCCACTACGGCCGCCGTGATCTGGCAGGAGGTGCGCGCCTACTCCCCAACTCCCCTGGGACTATCTACGTCACCCGGGAATAAGTTTTGGCCGCGTGGTGATGTGTTTCGTGGAAGTGGCAGGCGTGAGTACAAGGCTCAGCCCGTACACCTTGCACAGCCTCTCACTCTCACGCATGCCACTCCGTCGCCCGTGCTTTCCCGGAGTTGCGCGTCTATTGCCGAGGTTTCCCTGGGTCTAGTGCACCTGGGATTTCATTTTGGTGGCGTTGTCATGCGTTTGGTGGAAGTGGCAGGCGTGAGGACAAGGCTCACCGCCTTCTTTAGCACATGTGCCTCATAGTGCACAGCCTCTCACTCGCAGGCGTGCCACTACGGCCGCCGTGATTTGGCAGGAGGTGCCCGACTACTCTCCAACTCCCCTGGGACTATCTACTGCACCCGGGAATCCGTTTTGGCCGCGTGGTGATGTGTTTCGTGGAAGTGGCAGGCGTGAGTACAAGACTGACCGCCTTCTTTAGCACATGTGCCTCACAGTGCACAGCCTCTCAATTGCAGGCGTGCCACTACGGCTGCCGTGATTTGGCAGGAGGTGCCCGACTACTCTCCAACTCCCCTGGGACTATCTACTGCACCCGGGAACCCGTTCTTGCCGCGTAGTGATGTGTTTCGTGGAAGTGGCAGGCGTGAGTACAAGGCTCAGCCCGTACACCTTGCACAGCCTCTCACTCTCACGCATGCCACTCCGTCGCCCGTGCTTTCCCGGAGTTGCGCGTCTATTGCCGAGGTTTCCCTGGGTCTAGTGCACCTGGGATTTCATTTTGGTGGCGTTGTCATGCGTTTGGTGGAAGTGGCAGGCGTGAGTACAAGGCTCACCGCCTTCTTTAGCACATGTGCCTCATAGTGCACAGCCTCTCACTCGCAGGCGTGCCACTACGGCCGCCGTGATCTGGCAGGAGGTGCGCGCCTACTCCCCAACTCCCCTGGGACTATCTACTTCACCCGGGAATAAGTTTTGGCCGCGTGGTGATGTGTTTCGTGGAAGTGGCAGGCGTGAGTACAAGGCTCAGCCCGTACACCTTGCACAGCCTCTCACTCTCACGCATGCCACTCCGTCGCCCGTGCTTTCCCGGAGTTGCGCGTCTATTGCCGAGGTTTCCCTGGGTCTAGTGCACCTGGGATTTCATTTTGGTGGCGTTGTCATGCGTTTGGTGGAAGTGGCAGGCGTGAGGACAAGGCTCACCGCCTTCTTTAGCACATGTGCCTCATAGTGCACAGCCTCTCACTCGCAGGCGTGCCACTACGGCCGCCGTGATTTGGCAGGAGGTGCCCGACTACTCTCCAACTCCCCTGGGACTATCTACTGCACCCGGGAATCCGTTTTGGCCGCGTGGTGATGTGTTTCGTGGAAGTGGCAGGCGTGAGTACAAGACTGACCGCCTTCTTTAGCACATGTGCCTCACAGTGCACAGCCTCTCAATTGCAGGCGTGCCACTACGGCTGCCGTGATTTGGCAGGAGGTGCCCGACTACTCTCCAACTCCCCTGGGACTATCTACTGCACCCGGGAACCCGTTCTTGCCGCGTAGTGATGTGTTTCGTGGAAGTGGCAGGCGTGAGTACAAGGCTCAGCCCTTACACCTTGCACAGCCTCTCACTCTCACGCATGCCACTTCGTCGCCCGTGCTTTCCCGGAGTTGCGCGTCTATTGCCGAGGTTTCCCTGCGTCTAGTGCACCTGGGATTTCATTTTGGTGGCGTTGTCATGCGTTTGGTGGAAGTGGCAGGCGTGAGTACAAGGCTCACCGCCTTCTTTAGCACATGTGCCTCATAGTGCACAGCCTCTCACTCGCAGGCGTGCCACTACGGCCGCCGTGATCTGGCAGGAGGTGCGCGCCTACTCCCCAACTCCCCTGGGACTATCTACTTCACCCGGGAATAAGTTTTGGCCGCGTGGTGATGTGTTTCGTGGAAGTGGCAGGCGTGAGTACAAGGCTCAGCCCGTACACCTTGCACAGCCTCTCACTCTCACGCATGCCACTCCGTCGCCCGTGCTTTCCCGGAGTTGCGCGTCTATTGCCGAGGTTTCCCTGGGTCTAGTGCACCTGGGATTTCATTTTGGTGGCGTTGTCATGCGTTTGGTGGAAGTGGCAGGCGTGAGTACAAGGCTCACCGCCTTCTTTAGCACATGTGCCTCATAGTGCACAGCCTCTCACTCGCAGGCGTGCCACTACGGCCGCCGTGATCTGGCAGGAGGTGCGCGCCTACTCCCCAACTCCCCTGGGACTATCTACTTCACCCGGGAATAAGTTTTGGCCGCGTGGTGATGTGTTTCGTGGAAGTGGCAGGCGTGAGTACAAGGCTCAGCCCGTACACCTTGCACAGCCTCTCACTCTCACGCATGCCACTCCGTCGCCCGTGCTTTCCCGGAGTTGCGCGTCTATTGCCGAGGTTTCCCTGGGTCTAGTGCACCTGGGATTTCATTTTGGTGGCGTTGTCATGCGTTTGGTGGAAGTGGCAGGCGTGAGGACAAGGCTCACCGCCTTCTTTAGCACATGTGCCTCATAGTGCACAGCCTCTCACTCGCAGGCGTGCCACTACGGCCGCCGTGATTTGGCAGGAGGTGCCCGACTACTCTCCAACTCCCCTGGGACTATCTACTGCACCCGGGAATCCGTTTTGGCCGCGTGGTGATGTGTTTCGTGGAAGTGGCAGGCGTGAGTACAAGACTGACCGCCTTCTTTAGCACATGTGCCTCACAGTGCACAGCCTCTCAATTGCAGGCGTGCCACTACGGCTGCCGTGATTTGGCAGGAGGTGCCCGACTACTCTCCAACTCCCCTGGGACTATCTACTGCACCCGGGAACCCGTTCTTGCCGCGTAGTGATGTGTTTCGTGGAAGTGGCAGGCGTGAGTACAAGGCTCAGCCCTTACACCTTGCACAGCCTCTCACTCTCACGCATGCCACTTCGTCGCCCGTGCTTTCCCGGAGTTGCGCGTCTATTGCCGAGGTTTCCCTGCGTCTAGTGCACCTGGGATTTCATTTTGGTGGCGTTGTCATGCGTTTGGTGGAAGTGGCAGGCGTGAGTACAAGGCTCACCGCCTTCTTTAGCACATGTGCCTCATAGTGCACAGCCTCTCACTCGCAGGCGTGCCACTACGGCCGCCGTGATCTGGCAGGAGGTGCGCGCCTACTCCCCAACTCCCCTGGGACTATCTACTTCACCCGGGAATAAGTTTTGGCCGCGTGGTGATGTGTTTCGTGGAAGTGGCAGGCGTGAGTACAAGGCTCAGCCCGTACACCTTGCACAGCCTCTCACTCTCACGCATGCCACTCCGTCGCCCGTGCTTTCCCGGAGTTGCGCGTCTATTGCCGAGGTTTCCCTGGGTCTAGTGCACCTGGGATTTCATTTTGGTGGCGTTGTCATGCGTTTGGTGGAAGTGGCAGGCGTGAGTACAAGGCTCACCGCCTTCTTTAGCACATGTGCCTCATAGTGCACAGCCTCTCACTCGCAGGCGTGCCACTACGGCCGCCGTGATCTGGCAGGAGGTGCGCGCCTACTCCCCAACTCCCCTGGGACTATCTACTTCACCCGGGAATAAGTTTTGGCCGCGTGGTGATGTGTTTCGTGGAAGTGGCAGGCGTGAGTACAAGGCTCAGCCCGTACACCTTGCACAGCCTCTCACTCTCACGCATGCCACTCCGTCGCCCGTGCTTTCCCGGAGTTGCGCGTCTATTGCCGAGGTTTCCCTGGGTCTAGTGCACCTGGGATTTCATTTTGGTGGCGTTGTCATGCGTTTGGTGGAAGTGGCAGGCGTGAGGACAAGGCTCACCGCCTTCTTTAGCACATGTGCCTCATAGTGCACAGCCTCTCACTCGCAGGCGTGCCACTACGGCCGCCGTGATTTGGCAGGAGGTGCCCGACTACTCTCCAACTCCCCTGGGACTATCTACTGCACCCGGGAATCCGTTTTGGCCGCGTGGTGATGTGTTTCGTGGAAGTGGCAGGCGTGAGTACAAGACTGACCGCCTTCTTTAGCACATGTGCCTCACAGTGCACAGCCTCTCAATTGCAGGCGTGCCACTACGGCTGCCGTGATTTGGCAGGAGGTGCCCGACTACTCTCCAACTCCCCTGGGACTATCTACTGCACCCGGGAACCCGTTCTTGCCGCGTAGTGATGTGTTTCGTGGAAGTGGCAGGCGTGAGTACAAGGCTCAGCCCGTACACCTTGCACAGCCTCTCACTCTCACGCATGCCACTCCGTCGCCCGTGCTTTCCCGGAGTTGCGCGTCTATTGCCGAGGTTTCCCTGGGTCTAGTGCACCTGGGATTTCATTTTGGTGGCGTTGTCATGCGTTTGGTGGAAGTGGCAGGCGTGAGTACAAGGCTCACCGCCTTCTTTAGCACATGTGCCTCATAGTGCACAGCCTCTCACTCGCAGGCGTGCCACTACGGCCGCCGTGATCTGGCAGGAGGTGCGCGCCTACTCCCCAACTCCCCTGGGACTATCTACTTCACCCGGGAATAAGTTTTGGCCGCGTGGTGATGTGTTTCGTGGAAGTGGCAGGCGTGAGTACAAGGCTCAGCCCGTACACCTTGCACAGCCTCTCACTCTCACGCATGCCACTCCGTCGCCCGTGCTTTCCCGGAGTTGCGCGTCTATTGCCGAGGTTTCCCTGGGTCTAGTGCACCTGGGATTTCATTTTGGTGGCGTTGTCATGCGTTTGGTGGAAGTGGCAGGCGTGAGGACAAGGCTCACCGCCTTCTTTAGCACATGTGCCTCATAGTGCACAGCCTCTCACTCGCAGGCGTGCCACTACGGCCGCCGTGATTTGGCAGGAGGTGCCCGACTACTCTCCAACTCCCCTGGGACTATCTACTGCACCCGGGAATCCGTTTTGGCCGCGTGGTGATGTGTTTCGTGGAAGTGGCAGGCGTGAGTACAAGACTGACCGCCTTCTTTAGCACATGTGCCTCACAGTGCACAGCCTCTCAATTGCAGGCGTGCCACTACGGCTGCCGTGATTTGGCAGGAGGTGCCCGACTACTCTCCAACTCCCCTGGGACTATCTACTGCACCCGGGAACCCGTTCTTGCCGCGTAGTGATGTGTTTCGTGGAAGTGGCAGGCGTGAGTACAAGGCTCAGCCCTTACACCTTGCACAGCCTCTCACTCTCACGCATGCCACTTCGTCGCCCGTGCTTTCCCGGAGTTGCGCGTCTATTGCCGAGGTTTCCCTGCGTCTAGTGCACCTGGGATTTCATTTTGGTGGCGTTGTCATGCGTTTGGTGGAAGTGGCAGGCGTGAGTACAAGGCTCACCGCCTTCTTTAGCACATGTGCCTCATAGTGCACAGCCTCTCACTCGCAGGCGTGCCACTACGGCCGCCGTGATCTGGCAGGAGGTGCGCGCCTACTCCCCAACTCCCCTGGGACTATCTACTTCACCCGGGAATAAGTTTTGGCCGCGTGGTGATGTGTTTCGTGGAAGTGGCAGGCGTGAGTACAAGGCTCAGCCCGTACACCTTGCACAGCCTCTCACTCTCACGCATGCCACTCCGTCGCCCGTGCTTTCCCGGAGTTGCGCGTCTATTGCCGAGGTTTCCCTGGGTCTAGTGCACCTGGGATTTCATTTTGGTGGCGTTGTCATGCGTTTGGTGGAAGTGGCAGGCGTGAGGACAAGGCTCACCGCCTTCTTTAGCACATGTGCCTCATAGTGCACAGCCTCTCACTCGCAGGCGTGCCACTACGGCCGCCGTGATTTGGCAGGAGGTGCCCGACTACTCTCCAACTCCCCTGGGACTATCTACTGCACCCGGGAATCCGTTTTGGCCGCGTGGTGATGTGTTTCGTGGAAGTGGCAGGCGTGAGTACAAGACTGACCGCCTTCTTTAGCACATGTGCCTCACAGTGCACAGCCTCTCAATTGCAGGCGTGCCACTACGGCTGCCGTGATTTGGCAGGAGGTGCCCGACTACTCTCCAACTCCCCTGGGACTATCTACTGCACCCGGGAACCCGTTCTTGCCGCGTAGTGATGTGTTTCGTGGAAGTGGCAGGCGTGAGTACAAGGCTCAGCCCTTACACCTTGCACAGCCTCTCACTCTCACGCATGCCACTTCGTCGCCCGTGCTTTCCCGGAGTTGCGCGTCTATTGCCGAGGTTTCCCTGCGTCTAGTGCACCTGGGATTTCATTTTGGTGGCGTTGTCATGCGTTTGGTGGAAGTGGCAGGCGTGAGTACAAGGCTCACCGCCTTCTTTAGCACATGTGCCTCATAGTGCACAGCCTCTCACTCGCAGGCGTGCCACTACGGCCGCCGTGATCTGGCAGGAGGTGCGCGCCTACTCCCCAACTCCCCTGGGACTATCTACTTCACCCGGGAATAAGTTTTGGCCGCGTGGTGATGTGTTTCGTGGAAGTGGCAGGCGTGAGTACAAGGCTCAGCCCGTACACCTTGCACAGCCTCTCACTCTCACGCATGCCACTCCGTCGCCCGTGCTTTCCCGGAGTTGCGCGTCTATTGCCGAGGTTTCCCTGGGTCTAGTGCACCTGGGATTTCATTTTGGTGGCGTTGTCATGCGTTTGGTGGAAGTGGCAGGCGTGAGTACAAGGCTCACCGCCTTCTTTAGCACATGTGCCTCATAGTGCACAGCCTCTCACTCGCAGGCGTGCCACTACGGCCGCCGTGATCTGGCAGGAGGTGCGCGCCTACTCCCCAACTCCCCTGGGACTATCTACTTCACCCGGGAATAAGTTTTGGCCGCGTGGTGATGTGTTTCGTGGAAGTGGCAGGCGTGAGTACAAGGCTCAGCCCGTACACCTTGCACAGCCTCTCACTCTCACGCATGCCACTCCGTCGCCCGTGCTTTCCCGGAGTTGCGCGTCTATTGCCGAGGTTTCCCTGGGTCTAGTGCACCTGGGATTTCATTTTGGTGGCGTTGTCATGCGTTTGGTGGAAGTGGCAGGCGTGAGGACAAGGCTCACCGCCTTCTTTAGCACATGTGCCTCATAGTGCACAGCCTCTCACTCGCAGGCGTGCCACTACGGCCGCCGTGATTTGGCAGGAGGTGCCCGACTACTCTCCAACTCCCCTGGGACTATCTACTGCACCCGGGAATCCGTTTTGGCCGCGTGGTGATGTGTTTCGTGGAAGTGGCAGGCGTGAGTACAAGACTGACCGCCTTCTTTAGCACATGTGCCTCACAGTGCACAGCCTCTCAATTGCAGGCGTGCCACTACGGCTGCCGTGATTTGGCAGGAGGTGCCCGACTACTCTCCAACTCCCCTGGGACTATCTACTGCACCCGGGAACCCGTTCTTGCCGCGTAGTGATGTGTTTCGTGGAAGTGGCAGGCGTGAGTACAAGGCTCAGCCCGTACACCTTGCACAGCCTCTCACTCTCACGCATGCCACTCCGTCGCCCGTGCTTTCCCGGAGTTGCGCGTCTATTTCCGAGGTTTCCCTGGGTCTAGTGCACCTGGGATTTCATTTTGGTGGCGTTGTCATGCGTTTGGTGGAAGTGGCAGGCGTGAGTACAAGGCTCACCGCCTTCTTTAGCACATGTGCCTCATAGTGCACAGCCTCTCACTCGCAGGCGTGCCACTACGGCCGCCGTGATCTGGCAGGAGGTGCGCGCCTACTCCCCAACTCCCCTGGGACTATCTACTTCACCCGGGAATAAGTTTTGGCCGCGTGGTGATGTGTTTCGTGGAAGTGGCAGGCGTGAGTACAAGGCTCAGCCCGTACACCTTGCACAGCCTCTCACTCTCACGCATGCCACTCCGTCGCCCGTGCTTTCCCGGAGTTGCGCGTCTATTGCCGAGGTTTCCCTGGGTCTAGTGCACCTGGGATTTCATTTTGGTGGCGTTGTCATGCGTTTGGTGGAAGTGGCAGGCGTGAGGACAAGGCTCACCGCCTTCTTTAGCACATGTGCCTCATAGTGCACAGCCTCTCACTCGCAGGCGTGCCACTACGGCCGCCGTGATTTGGCAGGAGGTGCCCGACTACTCTCCAACTCCCCTGGGACTATCTACTGCACCCGGGAATCCGTTTTGGCCGCGTGGTGATGTGTTTCGTGGAAGTGGCAGGCGTGAGTACAAGACTGACCGCCTTCTTTAGCACATGTGCCTCACAGTGCACAGCCTCTCAATTGCAGGCGTGCCACTACGGCTGCCGTGATTTGGCAGGAGGTGCCCGACTACTCTCCAACTCCCCTGGGACTATCTACTGCACCCGGGAACCCGTTCTTGCCGCGTAGTGATGTGTTTCGTGGAAGTGGCAGGCGTGAGTACAAGGCTCAGCCCTTACACCTTGCAAAGCCTCTCACTCTCACGCATGCCACTTCGTCGCCCGTGCTTTCCCGGAGTTGCGCGTCTATTGCCGAGGTTTCCCTGCGTCTAGTGCACCTGGGATTTCATTTTGGTGGCGTTGTCATGCGTTTGGTGGAAGTGGCAGGCGTAAGTACAAGGCTCACCGCCTTCTTTAGCACATGTGCCTCATAGTGCACAGCCTCTCACTCGCAGGCGTGCCACTACGGCCGCCGTGATCTGGCAGGAGGTGCGCGCCTACTCCCCAACTCCCCTGGGACTATCTACTTCACCCGGGAATAAGTTTTGGCCGCGTGGTGATGTGTTTCGTGGAAGTGGCAGGCGTGAGTACAAGGCTCAGCCCGTACACCTTGCACAGCCTCTCACTCTCACGCATGCCACTCCGTCGCCCGTGCTTTCCCGGAGTTGCGCGTCTATTGCCGAGGTTTCCCTGGGTCTAGTGCACCTGGGATTTCATTTTGGTGGCGTTGTCATGCGTTTGGTGGAAGTGGCAGGCGTGAGTACAAGGCTCACCGCCTTCTTTAGCACATGTGCCTCATAGTGCACAGCCTCTCACTCGCAGGCGTGCCACTACGGCCGCCGTGATTTGGCAGGAGGTGCCCGACTACTCTCCAACTCCCCTGGGACTATCTACTGCACCCGGGAATCCGTTTTGGCCGCGTGGTGATGTGTTTCGTGGAAGTGGCAGGCGTGAGTACAAGACTGACCGCCTTCTTTAGCACATGTGCCTCACAGTGCACAGCCTCTCAATTGCAGGCGTGCCACTACGGCTGCCGTGATCTGGCAGGAGGTGCCCGACTACTCTCCAACTCCCCTGGGACTATCTACTGCACCCGGGAACCCGTTCTTGCCGCGTAGTGATGTGTTTCGTGGAAGTGGCAGGCGTGAGTACAAGGCTCAGCCCTTACACCTTGCACAGCCTCTCACTCTCACGCATGCCACTTCGTCGCCCGTGCTTTCCCGGAGTTGCGCGTCTATTGCCGAGGTTTCCCTGCGTCTAGTGCACCTGGGATTTCATTTTGGTGGCGTTGTCATGCGTTTGGTGGAAGTGGCAGGCGTGAGTACAAGGCTCACCGCCTTCTTTAGCACATGTGCCTCATAGTGCACAGCCTCTCACTCGCAGGCGTGCCACTACGGCCGCCGTGATCTGGCAGGAGGTGCGCGCCTACTCCCCAACTCCCCTGGGACTATCTACTTCACCCGGGAATAAGTTTTGGCCGCGTGGTGATGTGTTTCGTGGAAGTGGCAGGCGTGAGTACAAGGCTCAGCCCGTACACCTTGCACAGCCTCTCACTCTCACGCATGCCACTCCGTCGCCCGTGCTTTCCCGGAGTTGCGCGTCTATTGCCGAGGTTTCCCTGGGTCTAGTGCACCTGGGATTTCATTTTGGTGGCGTTGTCATGCGTTTGGTGGAAGTGGCAGGCGTGAGTACAAGGCTCACCGCCTTCTTTAGCACATGTGCCTCATAGTGCACAGCCTCTCACTCGCAGGCGTGCCACTACGGCCGCCGTGATCTGGCAGGAGGTGCGCGCCTACTCCCCAACTCCCCTGGGACTATCTACTTCACCCGGGAATAAGTTTTGGCCGCGTGGTGATGTGTTTCGTGGAAGTGGCAGGCGTGAGTACAAGGCTCAGCCCGTACACCTTGCACAGCCTCTCACTCTCACGCATGCCACTCCGTCGCCCGTGCTTTCCCGGAGTTGCGCGTCTATTGCCGAGGTTTCCCTGGGTCTAGTGCACCTGGGATTTCATTTTGGTGGCGTTGTCATGCGTTTGGTGGAAGTGGCAGGCGTGAGGACAAGGCTCACCGCCTTCTTTAGCACATGTGCCTCATAGTGCACAGCCTCTCACTCGCAGGCGTGCCACTACGGCCGCCGTTATTTGGCAGGAGGTGCCCGACTACTCTCCAACTCCCCTGGGACTATCTACTGCACCCGGGAATCCGTTTTGGCCGCGTGGTGATGTGTTTCGTGGAAGTGGCAGGCGTGAGTACAAGACTGACCGCCTTCTTTAGCACATGTGCCTCACAGTGCACAGCCTCTCAATTGCAGGCGTGCCACTACGGCTGCCGTGATTTGGCAGGAGGTGCCCGACTACTCTCCAACTCCCCTGGGACTATCTACTGCACCCGGGAACCCGTTCTTGCCGCGTAGTGATGTGTTTCGTGGAAGTGGCAGGCGTGAGTACAAGGCTCAGCCCGTACACCTTGCACAGCCTCTCACTCTCACGCATGCCACTCCGTCGCCCGTGCTTTCCCGGAGTTGCGCGTCTATTGCCGAGGTTTCCCTGGGTCTAGTGCACCTGGGATTTCATTTTGGTGGCGTTGTCATGCGTTTGGTGGAAGTGGCAGGCGTGAGTACAAGGCTCACCGCCTTCTTTAGCACATGTGCCTCATAGTGCACAGCCTCTCACTCGCAGGCGTGCCACTACGGCCGCCGTGATCTGGCAGGAGGTGCGCGCCTACTCCCCAACTCCCCTGGGACTATCTACTTCACCCGGGAATAAGTTTTGGCCGCGTGGTGATGTGTTTCGTGGAAGTGGCAGGCGTGAGTACAAGGCTCAGCCCGTACACCTTGCACAGCCTCTCACTCTCACGCATGCCACTCCGTCGCCCGTGCTTTCCCGGAGTTGCGCGTCTATTGCCGAGGTTTCCCTGGGTCTAGTGCACCTGGGATTTCATTTTGGTGGCGTTGTCATGCGTTTGGTGGAAGTGGCAGGCGTGAGGACAAGGCTCACCGCCTTCTTTAGCACATGTGCCTCATAGTGCACAGCCTCTCACTCGCAGGCGTGCCACTACGGCCGCCGTGATTTGGCAGGAGGTGCCCGACTACTCTCCAACTCCCCTGGGACTATCTACTGCACCCGGGAATCCGTTTTGGCCGCGTGGTGATGTGTTTCGTGGAAGTGGCAGGCGTGAGTACAAGACTGACCGCCTTCTTTAGCACATGTGCCTCACAGTGCACAGCCTCTCAATTGCAGGCGTGCCACTACGGCTGCCGTGATTTGGCAGGAGGTGCCCGACTACTCTCCAACTCCCCTGGGACTATCTACTGCACCCGGGAACCCGTTCTTGCCGCGTAGTGATGTGTTTCGTGGAAGTGGCAGGCGTGAGTACAAGGCTCAGCCCTTACACCTTGCACAGCCTCTCACTCTCACGCATGCCACTTCGTCGCCCGTGCTTTCCCGGAG
This sequence comes from Stylophora pistillata, assembly GCF_964205215.1. Classification (NCBI taxonomy): domain Eukaryota; kingdom Metazoa; phylum Cnidaria; class Anthozoa; order Scleractinia; family Pocilloporidae; genus Stylophora; species Stylophora pistillata. Next base: position 99,248 of record NW_028290848.1, read on the forward strand.
TTGCGCGTCTATTGCCGAGGTTTCCCTGCGTCTAGTGCACCTGGGATTTCATTTTGGTGGCGTTGTCATGCGTTTGGTGGAAGTGGCAGGCGTAAGTACAAGGCTCACCGCCTTCTTTAGCACATGTGCCTCATAGTGCACAGCCTCTCACTCGCAGGCGTGCCACTACGGCCGCCGTGATCTGGCAGGAGGTGCGCGCCTACTCCCCAACTCCCCTGGGACTATCTACTTCACCCGGGAATAAGTTTTGGCCGCGTGGTGATGTGTTTCGTGGAAGTGGCAGGCGTGAGTACAAGGCTCAGCCCGTACACCTTGCACAGCCTCTCACTCTCACGCATGCCACTCCGTCGCCCGTGCTTTCCCGGAGTTGCGCGTCTATTGCCGAGGTTTCCCTGGGTCTAGTGCACCTGGGATTTCATTTTGGTGGCGTTGTCATGCGTTTGGTGGAAGTGGCAGGCGTGAGTACAAGGCTCACCGCCTTCTTTAGCACATGTGCCTCATAGTGCACAGCCTCTCACTCGCAGGCGTGCCACTACGGCCGCCGTGATTTGGCAGGAGGTGCCCGACTACTCTCCAACTCCCCTGGGACTATCTACTGCACCCGGGAATCCGTTTTGGCCGCGTGGTGATGTGTTTCGTGGAAGTGGCAGGCGTGAGTACAAGACTGACCGCCTTCTTTAGCACATGTGCCTCACAGTGCACAGCCTCTCAATTGCAGGCGTGCCACTACGGCTGCCGTGATTTGGCAGGAGGTGCCCGACTACTCTCCAACTCCCCTGGGACTATCTACTGCACCCGGGAACCCGTTCTTGCCGCGTAGTGATGTGTTTCGTGGAAGTGGCAGGCGTGAGTACAAGGCTCAGCCCGTACACCTTGCACAGCCTCTCACTCTCACGCATGCCACTCCGTCGCCCGTGCTTTCCCGGAGTTGCGCGTCTATTGCCGAGGTTTCCCTGGGTCTAGTGCACCTGGGATTTCATTTTGGTGGCGTTGTCATGCGTTTGGTGGAAGTGGCAGGCGTGAGTACAAGGCTCACCGCCTTCTTTAGCACATGTGCCTCATAGTGCACAGCCTCTCACTCGCAGGCGTGCCACTACGGCCGCCGTGATCTGGCAGGAGGTGCGCGCCTACTCCCCAACTCCCCTGGGACTATCTACTTCACCCGGGAATAAGTTTTGGCCGCGTGGTGATGTGTTTCGTGGAAGTGGCAGGCGTGAGTACAAGGCTCAGCCCGTACACCTTGCACAGCCTCTCACTCTCACGCATGCCACTCCGTCGCCCGTGCTTTCCCGGAGTTGCGCGTCTATTGCCGAGGTTTCCCTGGGTCTAGTGCACCTGGGATTTCATTTTGGTGGCGTTGTCATGCGTTTGGTGGAAGTGGCAGGCGTGAGGACAAGGCTCACCGCCTTCTTTAGCACATGTGCCTCATAGTGCACAGCCTCTCACTCGCAGGCGTGCCACTACGGCCGCCGTGATTTGGCAGGAGGTGCCCGACTACTCTCCAACTCCCCTGGGACTATCTACTGCACCCGGGAATCCGTTTTGGCCGCGTGGTGATGTGTTTCGTGGAAGTGGCAGGCGTGAGTACAAGACTGACCGCCTTCTTTAGCACATGTGCCTCACAGTGCACAGCCTCTCAATTGCAGGCGTGCCACTACGGCTGCCGTGATTTGGCAGGAGGTGCCCGACTACTCTCCAACTCCCCTGGGACTATCTACTGCACCCGGGAACCCGTTCTTGCCGCGTAGTGATGTGTTTCGTGGAAGTGGCAGGCGTGAGTACAAGGCTCAGCCCTTACACCTTGCACAGCCTCTCACTCTCACGCATGCCACTTCGTCGCCCGTGCTTTCCCGGAGTTGCGCGTCTATTGCCGAGGTTTCCCTGCGTCTAGTGCACCTGGGATTTCATTTTGGTGGCGTTGTCATGCGTTTGGTGGAAGTGGCAGGCGTGAGTACAAGGCTCACCGCCTTCTTTAGCACATGTGCCTCATAGTGCACAGCCTCTCACTCGCAGGCGTGCCACTACGGCCGCCGTGATCTGGCAGGAGGTGCGCGCCTACTCCCCAACTCCCCTGGGACTATCTACTTCACCCGGGAATAAGTTTTGGCCGCGTGGTGATGTGTTTCGTGGAAGTGGCAGGCGTGAGTACAAGGCTCAGCCCGTACACCTTGCACAGCCTCTCACTCTCACGCATGCCACTCCGTCGCCCGTGCTTTCCCGGAGTTGCGCGTCTATTGCCGAGGTTTCCCTGGGTCTAGTGCACCTGGGATTTCATTTTGGTGGCGTTGTCATGCGTTTGGTGGAAGTGGCAGGCGTGAGTACAAGGCTCACCGCCTTCTTTAGCACATGTGCCTCATAGTGCACAGCCTCTCACTCGCAGGCGTGCCACTACGGCCGCCGTGATCTGGCAGGAGGTGCGCGCCTACTCCCCAACTCCCCTGGGACTATCTACTTCACCCGGGAATAAGTTTTGGCCGCGTGGTGATGTGTTTCGTGGAAGTGGCAGGCGTGAGTACAAGGCTCAGCCCGTACACCTTGCACAGCCTCTCACTCTCACGCATGCCACTCCGTCGCCCGTGCTTTCCCGGAGTTGCGCGTCTATTGCCGAGGTTTCCCTGGGTCTAGTGCACCTGGGATTTCATTTTGGTGGCGTTGTCATGCGTTTGGTGGAAGTGGCAGGCGTGAGGACAAGGCTCACCGCCTTCTTTAGCACATGTGCCTCATAGTGCACAGCCTCTCACTCGCAGGCGTGCCACTACGGCCGCCGTGATTTGGCAGGAGGTGCCCGACTACTCTCCAACTCCCCTGGGACTATCTACTGCACCCGGGAATCCGTTTTGGCCGCGTGGTGATGTGTTTCGTGGAAGTGGCAGGCGTGAGTACAAGACTGACCGCCTTCTTTAGCACATGTGCCTCACAGTGCACAGCCTCTCAATTGCAGGCGTGCCACTACGGCTGCCGTGATTTGGCAGGAGGTGCCCGACTACTCTCCAACTCCCCTGGGACTATCTACTGCACCCGGGAACCCGTTCTTGCCGCGTAGTGATGTGTTTCGTGGAAGTGGCAGGCGTGAGTACAAGGCTCAGCCCGTACACCTTGCACAGCCTCTCACTCTCACGCATGCCACTCCGTCGCCCGTGCTTTCCCGGAGTTGCGCGTCTATTGCCGAGGTTTCCCTGGGTCTAGTGCACCTGGGATTTCATTTTGGTGGCGTTGTCATGCGTTTGGTGGAAGTGGCAGGCGTGAGTACAAGGCTCACCGCCTTCTTTAGCACATGTGCCTCATAGTGCACAGCCTCTCACTCGCAGGCGTGCCACTACGGCCGCCGTGATCTGGCAGGAGGTGCGCGCCTACTCCCCAACTCCCCTGGGACTATCTACTTCACCCGGGAATAAGTTTTGGCCGCGTGGTGATGTGTTTCGTGGAAGTGGCAGGCGTGAGTACAAGGCTCAGCCCGTACACCTTGCACAGCCTCTCACTCTCACGCATGCCACTCCGTCGCCCGTGCTTTCCCGGAGTTGCGCGTCTATTGCCGAGGTTTCCCTGGGTCTAGTGCACCTGGGATTTCATTTTGGTGGCGTTGTCATGCGTTTGGTGGAAGTGGCAGGCGTGAGGACAAGGCTCACCGCCTTCTTTAGCACATGTGCCTCATAGTGCACAGCCTCTCACTCGCAGGCGTGCCACTACGGCCGCCGTGATTTGGCAGGAGGTGCCCGACTACTCTCCAACTCCCCTGGGACTATCTACTGCACCCGGGAATCCGTTTTGGCCGCGTGGTGATGTGTTTCGTGGAAGTGGCAGGCGTGAGTACAAGACTGACCGCCTTCTTTAGCACATGTGCCTCACAGTGCACAGCCTCTCAATTGCAGGCGTGCCACTACGGCTGCCGTGATTTGGCAGGAGGTGCCCGACTACTCTCCAACTCCCCTGGGACTATCTACTGCACCCGGGAACCCGTTCTTGCCGCGTAGTGATGTGTTTCGTGGAAGTGGCAGGCGTGAGTACAAGGCTCAGCCCTTACACCTTGCACAGCCTCTCACTCTCACGCATGCCACTTCGTCGCCCGTGCTTTCCCGGAGTTGCGCGTCTATTGCCGAGGTTTCCCTGCGTCTAGTGCACCTGGGATTTCATTTTGGTGGCGTTGTCATGCGTTTGGTGGAAGTGGCAGGCGTGAGTACAAGGCTCACCGCCTTCTTTAGCACATGTGCCTCATAGTGCACAGCCTCTCACTCGCAGGCGTGCCACTACGGCCGCCGTGATCTGGCAGGAGGTGCGCGCCTACTCCCCAACTCCCCTGGGACTATCTACTTCACCCGGGAATAAGTTTTGGCCGCGTGGTGATGTGTTTCGTGGAAGTGGCAGGCGTGAGTACAAGGCTCAGCCCGTACACCTTGCACAGCCTCTCACTCTCACGCATGCCACTCCGTCGCCCGTGCTTTCCCGGAGTTGCGCGTCTATTGCCGAGGTTTCCCTGGGTCTAGTGCACCTGGGATTTCATTTTGGTGGCGTTGTCATGCGTTTGGTGGAAGTGGCAGGCGTGAGTACAAGGCTCACCGCCTTCTTTAGCACATGTGCCTCATAGTGCACAGCCTCTCACTCGCAGGCGTGCCACTACGGCCGCCGTGATCTGGCAGGAGGTGCGCGCCTACTCCCCAACTCCCCTGGGACTATCTACTTCACCCGGGAATAAGTTTTGGCCGCGTGGTGATGTGTTTCGTGGAAGTGGCAGGCGTGAGTACAAGGCTCAGCCCGTACACCTTGCACAGCCTCTCACTCTCACGCATGCCACTCCGTCGCCCGTGCTTTCCCGGAGTTGCGCGTCTATTGCCGAGGTTTCCCTGGGTCTAGTGCACCTGGGATTTCATTTTGGTGGCGTTGTCATGCGTTTGGTGGAAGTGGCAGGCGTGAGGACAAGGCTCACCGCCTTCTTTAGCACATGTGCCTTATAGTGCACAGCCTCTCACTCGCAGGCGTGCCACTACGGCCGCCGTGATTTGGCAGGAGGTGCCCGACTACTCTCCAACTCCCCTGGGACTATCTACTGCACCCGGGAATCCGTTTTGGCCGCGTGGTGATGTGTTTCGTGGAAGTGGCAGGCGTGAGTACAAGACTGACCGCCTTCTTTAGCACATGTGCCTCACAGTGCACAGCCTCTCAATTGCAGGCGTGCCACTACGGCTGCCGTGATTTGGCAGGAGGTGCCCGACTACTCTCCAACTCCCCTGGGACTATCTACTGCACCCGGGAACCCGTTCTTGCCGCGTAGTGATGTGTTTCGTGGAAGTGGCAGGCGTGAGTACAAGGCTCAGCCCGTACACCTTGCACAGCCTCTCACTCTCACGCATGCCACTCCGTCGCCCGTGCTTTCCCGGAGTTGCGCGTCTATTGCCGAGGTTTCCCTGGGTCTAGTGCACCTGGGATTTCATTTTGGTGGCGTTGTCATGCGTTTGGTGGAAGTGGCAGGCGTGAGTACAAGGCTCACCGCCTTCTTTAGCACATGTGCCTCATAGTGCACAGCCTCTCACTCGCAGGCGTGCCACTACGGCCGCCGTGATCTGGCAGGAGGTGCGCGCCTACTCCCCAACTCCCCTGGGACTATCTACTTCACCCGGGAATAAGTTTTGGCCGCGTGGTGATGTGTTTCGTGGAAGTGGCAGGCGTGAGTACAAGGCTCAGCCCGTACACCTTGCACAGCCTCTCACTCTCACGCATGCCACTCCGTCGCCCGTGCTTTCCCGGAGTTGCGCGTCTATTGCCGAGGTTTCCCTGGGTCTAGTGCACCTGGGATTTCATTTTGGTGGCGTTGTCATGCGTTTGGTGGAAGTGGCAGGCGTGAGGACAAGGCTCACCGCCTTCTTTAGCACATGTGCCTCATAGTGCACAGCCTCTCACTCGCAGGCGTGCCACTACGGCCGCCGTGATTTGGCAGGAGGTGCCCGACTACTCTCCAACTCCCCTGGGACTATCTACTGCACCCGGGAATCCGTTTTGGCCGCGTGGTGATGTGTTTCGTGGAAGTGGCAGGCGTGAGTACAAGACTGACCGCCTTCTTTAGCACATGTGCCTCACAGTGCACAGCCTCTCAATTGCAGGCGTGCCACTACGGCTGCCGTGATTTGGCAGGAGGTGCCCGACTACTCTCCAACTCCCCTGGGACTATCTACTGCACCCGGGAACCCGTTCTTGCCGCGTAGTGATGTGTTTCGTGGAAGTGGCAGGCGTGAGTACAAGGCTCAGCCCTTACACCTTGCACAGCCTCTCACTCTCACGCATGCCACTTCGTCGCCCGTGCTTTCCCGGAGTTGCGCGTCTATTGCCGAGGTTTCCCTGCGTCTAGTGCACCTGGGATTTCATTTTGGTGGCGTTGTCATGCGTTTGGTGGAAGTGGCAGGCGTGAGTACAAGGCTCACCGCCTTCTTTAGCACATGTGCCTCATAGTGCACAGCCTCTCACTCGCAGGCGTGCCACTACGGCCGCCGTGATCTGGCAGGAGGTGCGCGCCTACTCCCCAACTCCCCTGGGACTATCTACTTCACCCGGGAATAAGTTTTGGCCGCGTGGTGATGTGTTTCGTGGAAGTGGCAGGCGTGAGTACAAGGCTCAGCCCGTACACCTTGCACAGCCTCTCACTCTCACGCATGCCACTCCGTCGCCCGTGCTTTCCCGGAGTTGCGCGTCTATTGCCGAGGTTTCCCTGGGTCTAGTGCACCTGGGATTTCATTTTGGTGGCGTTGTCATGCGTTTGGTGGAAGTGGCAGGCGTGAGTACAAGGCTCACCGCCTTCTTTAGCACATGTGCCTCATAGTGCACAGCCTCTCACTCGCAGGCGTGCCACTACGGCCGCCGTGATCTGGCAGGAGGTGCGCGCCTACTCCCCAACTCCCCTGGGACTATCTACTTCACCCGGGAATAAGTTTTGGCCGCGTGGTGATGTGTTTCGTGGAAGTGGCAGGCGTGAGTACAAGGCTCAGCCCGTACACCTTGCACAGCCTCTCACTCTCACGCATGCCACTCCGTCGCCCGTGCTTTCCCGGAGTTGCGCGTCTATTGCCGAGGTTTCCCTGGGTCTAGTGCACCTGGGATTTCATTTTGGTGGCGTTGTCATGCGTTTGGTGGAAGTGGCAGGCGTGAGGACAAGGCTCACCGCCTTCTTTAGCACATGTGCCTCATAGTGCACAGCCTCTCACTCGCAGGCGTGCCACTACGGCCGCCGTGATTTGGCAGGAGGTGCCCGACTACTCTCCAACTCCCCTGGGACTATCTACTGCACCCGGGAATCCGTTTTGGCCGCGTGGTGATGTGTTTCGTGGAAGTGGCAGGCGTGAGTACAAGACTGACCGCCTTCTTTAGCACATGTGCCTCACAGTGCACAGCCTCTCAATTGCAGGCGTGCCACTACGGCTGCCGTGATTTGGCAGGAGGTGCCCGACTACTCTCCAACTCCCCTGGGACTATCTACTGCACCCGGGAACCCGTTCTTGCCGCGTAGTGATGTGTTTCGTGGAAGTGGCAGGCGTGAGTACAAGGCTCAGCCCTTACACCTTGCACAGCCTCTCACTCTCACGCATGCCACTTCGTCGCCCGTGCTTTCCCGGAGTTGCGCGTCTATTGCCGAGGTTTCCCTGCGTCTAGTGCACCTGGGATTTCATTTTGGTGGCGTTGTCATGCGTTTGGTGGAAGTGGCAGGCGTGAGTACAAGGCTCACCGCCTTCTTTAGCACATGTGCCTCATAGTGCACAGCCTCTCACTCGCAGGCGTGCCACTACGGCCGCCGTGATCTGGCAGGAGGTGCGCGCCTACTCCCCAACTCCCCTGGGACTATCTACTTCACCCGGGAATAAGTTTTGGCCGCGTGGTGATGTGTTTCGTGGAAGTGGCAGGCGTGAGTACAAGGCTCAGCCCGTACACCTTGCACAGCCTCTCACTCTCACGCATGCCACTCCGTCGCCCGTGCTTTCCCGGAGTTGCGCGTCTATTGCCGAGGTTTCCCTGGGTCTAGTGCACCTGGGATTTCATTTTGGTGGCGTTGTCATGCGTTTGGTGGAAGTGGCAGGCGTGAGTACAAGGCTCACCGCCTTCTTTAGCACATGTGCCTCATAGTGCACAGCCTCTCACTCGCAGGCGTGCCACTACGGCCGCCGTGATCTGGCAGGAGGTGCGCGCCTACTCCCCAACTCCCCTGGGACTATCTACTTCACCCGGGAATAAGTTTTGGCCGCGTGGTGATGTGTTTCGTGGAAGTGGCAGGCGTGAGTACAAGGCTCAGCCCGTACACCTTGCACAGCCTCTCACTCTCACGCATGCCACTCCGTCGCCCGTGCTTTCCCGGAGTTGCGCGTCTATTGCCGAGGTTTCCCTGGGTCTAGTGCACCTGGGATTTCATTTTGGTGGCGTTGTCATGCGTTTGGTGGAAGTGGCAGGCGTGAGGACAAGGCTCACCGCCTTCTTTAGCACATGTGCCTCATAGTGCACAGCCTCTCACTCGCAGGCGTGCCACTACGGCCGCCGTGATTTGGCAGGAGGTGCCCGACTACTCTCCAACTCCCCTGGGACTATCTACTGCACCCGGGAATCCGTTTTGGCCGCGTGGTGATGTGTTTCGTGGAAGTGGCAGGCGTGAGTACAAGACTGACCGCCTTCTTTAGCACATGTGCCTCACAGTGCACAGCCTCTCAATTGCAGGCGTGCCACTACGGCTGCCGTGATTTGGCAGGAGGTGCCCGACTACTCTCCAACTCCCCTGGGACTATCTACTGCACCCGGGAACCCGTTCTTGCCGCGTAGTGATGTGTTTCGTGGAAGTGGCAGGCGTGAGTACAAGGCTCAGCCCTTACACCTTGCACAGCCTCTCACTCTCACGCATGCCACTTCGTCGCCCGTGCTTTCCCGGAGTTGCGCGTCTATTGCCGAGGTTTCCCTGCGTCTAGTGCACCTGGGATTTCATTTTGGTGGCGTTGTCATGCGTTTGGTGGAAGTGGCAGGCGTGAGTACAAGGCTCACCGCCTTCTTTAGCACATGTGCCTCATAGTGCACAGCCTCTCACTCGCAGGCGTGCCACTACGGCCGCCGTGATCTGGCAGGAGGTGCGCGCCTACTCCCCAACTCCCCTGGGACTATCTACTTCACCCGGGAATAAGTTTTGGCCGCGTGGTGATGTGTTTCGTGGAAGTGGCAGGCGTGAGTACAAGGCTCAGCCCGTACACCTTGCACAGCCTCTCACTCTCACGCATGCCACTCCGTCGCCCGTGCTTTCCCGGAGTTGCGCGTCTATTGCCGAGGTTTCCCTGGGTCTAGTGCACCTGGGATTTCATTTTGGTGGCGTTGTCATGCGTTTGGTGGAAGTGGCAGGCGTGAGTACAAGGCTCACCGCCTTCTTTAGCACATGTGCCTCATAGTGCACAGCCTCTCACTCGCAGGCGTGCCACTACGGCCGCCGTGATCTGGCAGGAGGTGCGCGCCTACTCCCCAACTCCCCTGGGACTATCTACTTCACCCGGGAATAAGTTTTGGCCGCGTGGTGATGTGTTTCGTGGAAGTGGCAGGCGTGAGTACAAGGCTCAGCCCGTACACCTTGCACAGCCTCTCACTCTCACGCATGCCACTCCGTCGCCCGTGCTTTCCCGGAGTTGCGCGTCTATTGCCGAGGTTTCCCTGGGTCTAGTGCACCTGGGATTTCATTTTGGTGGCGTTGTCATGCGTTTGGTGGAAGTGGCAGGCGTGAGGACAAGGCTCACCGCCTTCTTTAGCACATGTGCCTCATAGTGCACAGCCTCTCACTCGCAGGCGTGCCACTACGGCCGCCGTGATTTGGCAGGAGGTGCCCGACTACTCTCCAACTCCCCTGGGACTATCTACTGCACCCGGGAATCCGTTTTGGCCGCGTGGTGATGTGTTTCGTGGAAGTGGCAGGCGTGAGTACAAGACTGACCGCCTTCTTTAGCACATGTGCCTCACAGTGCACAGCCTCTCAATTGCAGGCGTGCCACTACGGCTGCCGTGATTTGGCAGGAGGTGCCCGACTACTCTCCAACTCCCCTGGGACTATCTACTGCACCCGGGAACCCGTTCTTGCCGCGTAGTGATGTGTTTCGTGGAAGTGGCAGGCGTGAGTACAAGGCTTAGCCCGTACACCTTGCACAGCCTCTCACTCTCACGCATGCCACTCCGTCGCCCGTGCTTTCCCGGAGTTGCGCGTCTATTGCCGAGGTTTCCCTGGGTCTAGTGCACCTGGGATTTCATTTTGGTGGCGTTGTCATGCGTTTGGTGGAAGTGGCAGGCGTGAGTACAAGGCTCACCGCCTTCTTTAGCACATGTGCCTCATAGTGCACAGCCTCTCACTCGCAGGCGTGCCACTACGGCCGCCGTGATCTGGCAGGAGGTGCGCGCCTACTCCCCAACTCCCCTGGGACTATCTACTTCACCCGGGAATAAGTTTTGGCCGCGTGGTGATGTGTTTCGTGGAAGTGGCAGGCGTGAGTACAAGGCTCAGCCCGTACACCTTGCACAGCCTCTCACTCTCACGCATGCCACTCCGTCGCCCGTGCTTTCCCGGAGTTGCGCGTCTATTGCCGAGGTTTCCCTGGGTCTAGTGCACCTGGGATTTCATTTTGGTGGCGTTGTCATGCGTTTGGTGGAAGTGGCAGGCGTGAGGACAAGGCTCACCGCCTTCTTTAGCACATGTGCCTCATAGTGCACAGCCTCTCACTCGCAGGCGTGCCACTACGGCCGCCGTGATTTGGCAGGAGGTGCCCGACTACTCTCCAACTCCCCTGGGACTATCTACTGCACCCGGGAATCCGTTTTGGCCGCGTGGTGATGTGTTTCGTGGAAGTGGCAGGCGTGAGTACAAGACTGACCGCCTTCTTTAGCACATGTGCCTCACAGTGCACAGCCTCTCAATTGCAGGCGTGCCACTACGGCTGCCGTGATTTGGCAGGAGGTGCCCGACTACTCTCCAACTCCCCTGGGACTATCTACTGCACCCGGGAACCCGTTCTTGCCGCGTAGTGATGTGTTTCGTGGAAGTGGCAGGCGTGAGTACAAGGCTCAGCCCTTACACCTTGCACAGCCTCTCACTCTCACGCATGCCACTTCGTCGCCCGTGCTTTCCCGGAGTTGCGCGTCTATTGCCGAGGTTTCCCTGCGTCTAGTGCACCTGGGATTTCATTTTGGTGGCGTTGTCATGCGTTTGGTGGAAGTGGCAGGCGTGAGTACAAGGCTCACCGCCTTCTTTAGCACATGTGCCTCATAGTGCACAGCCTCTCACTCGCAGGCGTGCCACTACGGCCGCCGTGATCTGGCAGGAGGTGCGCGCCTACTCCCCAACTCCCCTGGGACTATCTACTTCACCCGGGAATAAGTTTTGGCCGCGTGGTGATGTGTTTCGTGGAAGTGGCAGGCGTGAGTACAAGGCTCAGCCCGTACACCTTGCACAGCCTCTCACTCTCACGCATGCCACTCCGTCGCCCGTGCTTTCCCGGAGTTGCGCGTCTATTGCCGAGGTTTCCCTGGGTCTAGTGCACCTGGGATTTCATTTTGGTGGCGTTGTCATGCGTTTGGTGGAAGTGGCAGGCGTGAGTACAGGGCTCACCGCCTTCTTTAGCACATGTGCCTCATAGTGCACAGCCTCTCACTCGCAGGCGTGCCACTACGGCCGCCGTGATCTGGCAGGAGGTGCGCGCCTACTCCCCAACTCCCCTGGGACTATCTACTTCACCCGGGAATAAGTTTTGGCCGCGTGGTGATGTGTTTCGTGGAAGTGGCAGGCGTGAGTACAAGGCTCAGCCCGTACACCTTGCACAGCCTCTCACTCTCACGCATGCCACTCCGTCGCCCGTGCTTTCCCGGAGTTGCGCGTCTATTGCCGAGGTTTCCCTGGGTCTAGTGCACCTGGGATTTCATTTTGGTGGCGTTGTCATGCGTTTGGTGGAAGTGGCAGGCGTGAGGACAAGGCTCACCGCCTTCTTTAGCACATGTGCCTCATAGTGCACAGCCTCTCACTCGCAGGCGTGCCACTACGGCCGCCGTGATTTGGCAGGAGGTGCCCGACTACTCTCCAACTCCCCTGGGACTATCTACTGCACCCGGGAATCCGTTTTGGCCGCGTGGTGATGTGTTTCGTGGAAGTGGCAGGCGTGAGTACAAGACTGACCGCCTTCTTTAGCACATGTGCCTCACAGTGCACAGCCTCTCAATTGCAGGCGTGCCACTACGGCTGCCGTGATTTGGCAGGAGGTGCCCGACTACTCTCCAACTCCCCTGGGACTATCTACTGCACCCGGGAACCCGTTCTTGCCGCGTAGTGATGTGTTTCGTGGAAGTGGCAGGCGTGAGTACAAGGCTCAGCCCTTACACCTTGCACAGCCTCTCACTCTCACGCATGCCACTTCGTCGCCCGTGCTTTCCCGGAGTTGCGCGTCTATTGCCGAGGTTTCCCTGCGTCTAGTGCACCTGGGATTTCATTTTGGTGGCGTTGTCATGCGTTTGGTGGAAGTGGCAGGCGTGAGTACAAGGCTCACCGCCTTCTTTAGCACATGTGCCTCATAGTGCACAGCCTCTCACTCGCAGGCGTGCCACTACGGCCGCCGTGATCTGGCAGGAGGTGCGCGCCTACTCCCCAACTCCCCTGGGACTATCTACTTCACCCGGGAATAAGTTTTGGCCGCGTGGTGATGTGTTTCGTGGAAGTGGCAGGCGTGAGTACAAGGCTCAGCCCGTACACCTTGCACAGCCTCTCACTCTCACGCATGCCACTCCGTCGCCCGTGCTTTCCCGGAGTTGCGCGTCTATTGCCGAGGTTTCCCTGGGTCTAGTGCACCTGGGATTTCATTTTGGTGGCGTTGTCATGCGTTTGGTGGAAGTGGCAGGCGTGAGTACAAGGCTCACCGCCTTCTTTAGCACATGTGCCTCATAGTGCACAGCCTCTCACTCGCAGGCGTGCCACTACGGCCGCCGTGATCTGGCAGGAGGTGCGCGCCTACTCCCCAACTCCCCTGGGACTATCTACTTCACCCGGGAATAAGTTTTGGCCGCGTGGTGATGTGTTTCGTGGAAGTGGCAGGCGTGAGTACAAGGCTCAGCCCGTACACCTTGCACAGCCTCTCACTCTCACGCATGCCACTCCGTCGCCCGTGCTTTCCCGGAGTTGCGCGTCTATTGCCGAGGTTTCCCTGGGTCTAGTGCACCTGGGATTTCATTTTGGTGGCGTTGTCATGCGTTTGGTGGAAGTGGCAGGCGTGAGGACAAGGCTCACCGCCTTCTTTAGCACATGTGCCTCATAGTGCACAGCCTCTCACTCGCAGGCGTGCCACTACGGCCGCCGTGATTTGGCAGGAGGTGCCCGACTACTCTCCAACTCCCCTGGGACTATCTACTGCACCCGGGAATCCGTTTTGGCCGCGTGGTGATGTGTTTCGTGGAAGTGGCAGGCGTGAGTACAAGACTGACCGCCTTCTTTAGCACATGTGCCTCACAGTGCACAGCCTCTCAATTGCAGGCGTGCCACTACGGCTGCCGTGATTTGGCAGGAGGTGCCCGACTACTCTCCAACTCCCCTGGGACTATCTACTGCACCCGGGAACCCGTTCTTGCCGCGTAGTGATGTGTTTCGTGGAAGTGGCAGGCGTGAGTACAAGGCTCAGCCCGTACACCTTGCACAGCCTCTCACTCTCACGCATGCCACTCCGTCGCCCGTGCTTTCCCGGAGTTGCGCGTCTATTGCCGAGGTTTCCCTGGGTCTAGTGCACCTGGGATTTCATTTTGGTGGCGTTGTCATGCGTTTGGTGGAAGTGGCAGGCGTGAGTACAAGGCTCACCGCCTTCTTTAGCACATGTGCCTCATAGTGCACAGCCTCTCACTCGCAGGCGTGCCACTACGGCCGCCGTGATCTGGCAGGAGGTGCGCGCCTACTCCCCAACTCCCCTGGGACTATCTACTTCACCCGGGAATAAGTTTTGGCCGCGTGGTGATGTGTTTCGTGGAAGTGGCAGGCGTGAGTACAAGGCTCAGCCCGTACACCTTGCACAGCCTCTCACTCTCACGCATGCCACTCCGTCGCCCGTGCTTTCCCGGAGTTGCGCGTCTATTGCCGAGGTTTCCCTGGGTCTAGTGCACCTGGGATTTCATTTTGGTGGCGTTGTCATGCGTTTGGTGGAAGTGGCAGGCGTGAGGACAAGGCTCACCGCCTTCTTTAGCACATGTGCCTCATAGTGCACAGCCTCTCACTCGCAGGCGTGCCACTACGGCCGCCGTGATTTGGCAGGAGGTGCCCGACTACTCTCCAACTCCCCTGGGACTATCTACTGCACCCGGGAATCCGTTTTGGCCGCGTGGTGATGTGTTTCGTGGAAGTGGCAGGCGTGAGTACAAGACTGACCGCCTTCTTTAGCACATGTGCCTCACAGTGCACAGCCTCTCAATTGCAGGCGTGCCACTACGGCTGCCGTGATTTGGCAGGAGGTGCCCGACTACTCTCCAACTCCCCTGGGACTATCTACTGCACCCGGGAACCCGTTCTTGCCGCGTAGTGATGTGTTTCGTGGAAGTGGCAGGCGTGAGTACAAGGCTCAGCCCTTACACCTTGCACAGCCTCTCACTCTCACGCATGCCACTTCGTCGCCCGTGCTTTCCCGGAGTTGCGCGTCTATTGCCGAGGTTTCCCTGCGTCTAGTGCACCTGGGATTTCATTTTGGTGGCGTTGTCATGCGTTTGGTGGAAGTGGCAGGCGTGAGTACAAGGCTCACCGCCTTCTTTAGCACATGTGCCTCATAGTGCACAGCCTCTCACTCGCAGGCGTGCCACTACGGCCGCCGTGATCTGGCAGGAGGTGCGCGCCTACTCCCCAACTCCCCTGGGACTATCTACTTCACCCGGGAATAAGTTTTGGCCGCGTGGTGATGTGTTTCGTGGAAGTGGCAGGCGTGAGTACAAGGCTCAGCCCGTACACCTTGCACAGCCTCTCACTCTCACGCATGCCACTCCGTCGCCCGTGCTTTCCCGGAGTTGCGCGTCTATTGCCGAGGTTTCCCTGGGTCTAGTGCACCTGGGATTTCATTTTGGTGGCGTTGTCATGCGTTTGGTGGAAGTGGCAGGCGTGAGTACAAGGCTCACCGCCTTCTTTAGCACATGTGCCTCATAGTGCACAGCCTCTCACTCGCAGGCGTGCCACTACGGCCGCCGTGATTTGGCAGGAGGTGCCCGACTACTCTCCAACTCCCCTGGGACTATCTACTGCACCCGGGAATCCGTTTTGGCCGCGTGGTGATGTGTTTCGTGGAAGTGGCAGGCGTGAGTACAAGACTGACCGCCTTCTTTAGCACATGTGCCTCACAGTGCACAGCCTCTCAATTGCAGGCGTGCCACTACGGCTGCCGTGATTTGGCAGGAGGTGCCCGACTACTCTCCAACTCCCCTGGGACTATCTACTGCACCCGGGAACCCGTTCTTGCCGCGTAGTGATGTGTTTCGTGGAAGTGGCAGGCGTGAGTACAAGGCTCAGCCCGTACACCTTGCACAGCCTCTCACTCTCACGCATGCCACTCCGTCGCCCGTGCTTTCCCGGAGTTGCGCGTCTATTGCCGAGGTTTCCCTGGGTCTAGTGCACCTGGGATTTCATTTTGGTGGCGTTGTCATGCGTTTGGTGGAAGTGGCAGGCGTGAGGACAAGGCTCACCGCCTTCTTTAGCACATGTGCCTCATAGTGCACAGCCTCTCACTCGCAGGCGTGCCACTACGGCCGCCGTGATCTGGCAGGAGGTGCGCGCCTACTCCCCAACTCCCCTGGGACTATCTACTTCACCCGGGAATAAGTTTTGGCCGCGTGGTGATGTGTTTCGTGGAAGTGGCAGGCGTGAGTACAAGGCTCAGCCCGTACACCTTGCACAGCCTCTCACTCTCACGCATGCCACTCCGTCGCCCGTGCTTTCCCGGAGTTGCGCGTCTATTGCCGAGGTTTCCCTGGGTCTAGTGCACCTGGGATTTCATTTTGGTGGCGTTGTCATGCGTTTGGTGGAAGTGGCAGGCGTGAGGACAAGGCTCACCGCCTTCTTTAGCACATGTGCCTCATAGTGCACAGCCTCTCACTCGCAGGCGTGCCACTACGGCCGCCGTGATTTGGCAGGAGGTGCCCGACTACTCTCCAACTCCCCTGGGACTATCTACTGCACCCGGGAATCCGTTTTGGCCGCGTGGTGATGTGTTTCGTGGAAGTGGCAGGCGTGAGTACAAGACTGACCGCCTTCTTTAGCACATGTGCCTCACAGTGCACAGCCTCTCAATTGCAGGCGTGCCACTACGGCTGCCGTGATTTGGCAGGAGGTGCCCGACTACTCTCCAACTCCCCTGGGACTATCTACTGCACCCGGGAACCCGTTCTTGCCGCGTAGTGATGTGTTTCGTGGAAGTGGCAGGCGTGAGTACAAGGCTCAGCCCTTACACCTTGCACAGCCTCTCACTCTCACGCATGCCACTTCGTCGCCCGTGCTTTCCCGGAGTTGCGCGTCTATTGCCGAGGTTTCCCTGCGTCTAGTGCACCTGGGATTTCATTTTGGTGGCGTTGTCATGCGTTTGGTGGAAGTGGCAGGCGTGAGTACAAGGCTCACCGCCTTCTTTAGCACATGTGCCTCATAGTGCACAGCCTCTCACTCGCAGGCGTGCCACTACGGCCGCCGTGATCTGGCAGGAGGTGCGCGCCTACTCCCCAACTCCCCTGGGACTATCTACTTCACCCGGGAATAAGTTTTGGCCGCGTGGTGATGTGTTTCGTGGAAGTGGCAGGCGTGAGTACAAGGCTCAGCCCGTACACCTTGCACAGCCTCTCACTCTCACGCATGCCACTCCGTCGCCCGTGCTTTCCCGGAGTTGCGCGTCTATTGCCGAGGTTTCCCTGGGTCTAGTGCACCTGGGATTTCATTTTGGTGGCGTTGTCATGCGTTTGGTGGAAGTGGCAGGCGTGAGTACAAGGCTCACCGCCTTCTTTAGCACATGTGCCTCATAGTGCACAGCCTCTCACTCGCAGGCGTGCCACTACGGCCGCCGTGATTTGGCAGGAGGTGCCCGACTACTCTCCAACTCCCCTGGGACTATCTACTGCACCCGGGAATCCGTTTTGGCCGCGTGGTGATGTGTTTCGTGGAAGTGGCAGGCGTGAGTACAAGACTGACCGCCTTCTTTAGCACATGTGCCTCACAGTGCACAGCCTCTCAATTGCAGGCGTGCCACTACGGCTGCCGTGATTTGGCAGGAGGTGCCCGACTACTCTCTAACTCCCCTGGGACTATCTACTGCACCCGGGAACCCGTTCTTGCCGCGTAGTGATGTGTTTCGTGGAAGTGGCAGGCGTGAGTACAAGGCTCAGCCCGTACACCTTGCACAGCCTCTCACTCTCACGCATGCCACTCCGTCGCCCGTGCTTTCCCGGAGTTGCGCGTCTATTGCCGAGGTTTCCCTGGGTCTAGTGCACCTGGGATTTCATTTTGGTGGCGTTGTCATGCGTTTGGTGGAAGTGGCAGGCGTGAGGACAAGGCTCACCGCCTTCTTTAGCACATGTGCCTCATAGTGCACAGCCTCTCACTCGCAGGCGTGCCACTACGGCCGCCGTGATCTGGCAGGAGGTGCGCGCCTACTCCCCAACTCCCCTGGGACTATCTACTTCACCCGGGAATAAGTTTTGGCCGCGTGGTGATGTGTTTCGTGGAAGTGGCAGGCGTGAGTACAAGGCTCAGCCCGTACACCTTGCACAGCCTCTCACTCTCACGCATGCCACTCCGTCGCCCGTGCTTTCCCGGAGTTGCGCGTCTATTGCCGAGGTTTCCCTGGGTCTAGTGCACCTGGGATTTCATTTTGGTGGCGTTGTCATGCGTTTGGTGGAAGTGGCAGGCGTGAGGACAAGGCTCACCGCCTTCTTTAGCACATGTGCCTCATAGTGCACAGCCTCTCACTCGCAGGCGTGCCACTACGGCCGCCGTGATTTGGCAGGAGGTGCCCGACTACTCTCCAACTCCCCTGGGACTATCTACTGCACCCGGGAATCCGTTTTGGCCGCGTGGTGATGTGTTTCGTGGAAGTGGCAGGCGTGAGTACAAGACTGACCGCCTTCTTTAGCACATGTGCCTCACAGTGCACAGCCTCTCAATTGCAGGCGTGCCACTACGGCTGCCGTGATTTGGCAGGAGGTGCCCGACTACTCTCCAACTCCCCTGGGACTATCTACTGCACCCGGGAACCCGTTCTTGCCGCGTAGTGATGTGTTTCGTGGAAGTGGCAGGCGTGAGTACAAGGCTCAGCCCTTACACCTTGCACAGCCTCTCACTCTCACGCATGCCACTTCGTCGCCCGTGCTTTCCCGGAGTTGCGCGTCTATTGCCGAGGTTTCCCTGCGTCTAGTGCACCTGGGATTTCATTTTGGTGGCGTTGTCATGCGTTTGGTGGAAGTGGCAGGCGTGAGTACAAGGCTCACCGCCTTCTTTAGCACATGTGCCTCATAGTGCACAGCCTCTCACTCGCAGGCGTGCCACTACGGCCGCCGTGATCTGGCAGGAGGTGCGCGCCTACTCCCCAACTCCCCTGGGACTATCTACTTCACCCGGGAATAAGTTTTGGCCGCGTGGTGATGTGTTTCGTGGAAGTGGCAGGCGTGAGTACAAGGCTCAGCCCGTACACCTTGCACAGCCTCTCACTCTCACGCATGCCACTCCGTCGCCCGTGCTTTCCCGGAGTTGCGCGTCTATTGCCGAGGTTTCCCTGGGTCTAGTGCACCTGGGATTTCATTTTGGTGGCGTTGTCATGCGTTTGGTGGAAGTGGCAGGCGTGAGTACAAGGCTCACCGCCTTCTTTAGCACATGTGCCTCATAGTGCACAGCCTCTCACTCGCAGGCGTGCCACTACGGCCGCCGTGATCTGGCAGGAGGTGCGCGCCTACTCCCCAACTCCCCTGGGACTATCTACTTCACCCGGGAATAAGTTTTGGCCGCGTGGTGATGTGTTTCGTGGAAGTGGCAGGCGTGAGTACAAGGCTCAGCCCGTACACCTTGCACAGCCTCTCACTCTCACGCATGCCACTCCGTCGCCCGTGCTTTCCCGGAGTTGCGCGTCTATTGCCGAGGTTTCCCTGGGTCTAGTGCACCTGGGATTTCATTTTGGTGGCGTTGTCATGCGTTTGGTGGAAGTGGCAGGCGTGAGGACAAGGCTCACCGCCTTCTTTAGCACATGTGCCTCATAGTGCACAGCCTCTCACTCGCAGGCGTGCCACTACGGCCGCCGTGATTTGGCAGGAGGTGCCCGACTACTCTCCAACTCCCCTGGGACTATCTACTGCACCCGGGAATCCGTTTTGGCCGCGTGGTGATGTGTTTCGTGGAAGTGGCAGGCGTGAGTACAAGACTGACCGCCTTCTTTAGCACATGTGCCTCACAGTGCACAGCCTCTCAATTGCAGGCGTGCCACTACGGCTGCCGTGATTTGGCAGGAGGTGCCCGACTACTCTCCAACTCCCCTGGGACTATCTACTGCACCCGGGAACCCGTTCTTGCCGCGTAGTGATGTGTTTCGTGGAAGTGGCAGGCGTGAGTACAAGGCTCAGCCCGTACACCTTGCACAGCCTCTCACTCTCACGCATGCCACTCCGTCGCCCGTGCTTTCCCGGAGTTGCGCGTCTATTGCCGAGGTTTCCCTGGGTCTAGTGCACCTGGGATTTCATTTTGGTGGCGTTGTCATGCGTTTGGTGGAAGTGGCAGGCGTGAGTACAAGGCTCACCGCCTTCTTTAGCACATGTGCCTCATAGTGCACAGCCTCTCACTCGCAGGCGTGCCACTACGGCCGCCGTGATCTGGCAGGAGGTGCGCGCCTACTCCCCAACTCCCCTGGGACTATCTACTTCACCCGGGAATAAGTTTTGGCCGCGTGGTGATGTGTTTCGTGGAAGTGGCAGGCGTGAGTACAAGGCTCAGCCCGTACACCTTGCACAGCCTCTCACTCTCACGCATGCCACTCCGTCGCCCGTGCTTTCCCGGAGTTGCGCGTCTATTGCCGAGGTTTCCCTGGGTCTAGTGCACCTGGGATTTCATTTTGGTGGCGTTGTCATGCGTTTGGTGGAAGTGGCAGGCGTGAGGACAAGGCTCACCGCCTTCTTTAGCACATGTGCCTCATAGTGCACAGCCTCTCACTCGCAGGCGTGCCACTACGGCCGCCGTGATTTGGCAGGAGGTGCCCGACTACTCTCCAACTCCCCTGGGACTATCTACTGCACCCGGGAATCCGTTTTGGCCGCGTGGTGATGTGTTTCGTGGAAGTGGCAGGCGTGAGTACAAGACTGACCGCCTTCTTTAGCACATGTGCCTCACAGTGCACAGCCTCTCAATTGCAGGCGTGCCACTACGGCTGCCGTGATTTGGCAGGAGGTGCCCGACTACTCTCCAACTCCCCTGGGACTATCTACTGCACCCGGGAACCCGTTCTTGCCGCGTAGTGATGTGTTTCGTGGAAGTGGCAGGCGTGAGTACAAGGCTCAGCCCTTACACCTTGCACAGCCTCTCACTCTCACGCATGCCACTTCGTCGCCCGTGCTTTCCCGGAGTTGCGCGTCTATTGCCGAGGTTTCCCTGCGTCTAGTGCACCTGGGATTTCATTTTGGTGGCGTTGTCATGCGTTTGGTGGAAGTGGCAGGCGTGAGTACAAGGCTCACCGCCTTCTTTAGCACATGTGCCTCATAGTGCACAGCCTCTCACTCGCAGGCGTGCCACTACGGCCGCCGTGATCTGGCAGGAGGTGCGCGCCTACTCCCCAACTCCCCTGGGACTATCTACTTCACCCGGGAATAAGTTTTGGCCGCGTGGTGATGTGTTTCGTGGAAGTGGCAGGCGTGAGTACAAGGCTCAGCCCGTACACCTTGCACAGCCTCTCACTCTCACGCATGCCACTCCGTCGCCCGTGCTTTCCCGGAGTTGCGCGTCTATTGCCGAGGTTTCCCTGGGTCTAGTGCACCTGGGATTTCATTTTGGTGGCGTTGTCATGCGTTTGGTGGAAGTGGCAGGCGTGAGTACAAGGCTCACCGCCTTCTTTAGCACATGTGCCTCATAGTGCACAGCCTCTCACTCGCAGGCGTGCCACTACGGCCGCCGTGATTTGGCAGGAGGTGCCCGACTACTCTCCAACTCCCCTGGGACTATCTACTGCACCCGGGAATCCGTTTTGGCCGCGTGGTGATGTGTTTCGTGGAAGTGGCAGGCGTGAGTACAAGACTGACCGCCTTCTTTAGCACATGTGCCTCACAGTGCACAGCCTCTCAATTGCAGGCGTGCCACTACGGCTGCCGTGATTTGGCAGGAGGTGCCCGACTACTCTCCAACTCCCCTGGGACTATCTACTGCACCCGGGAACCCGTTCTTGCCGCGTAGTGATGTGTTTCGTGGAAGTGGCAGGCGTGAGTACAAGGCTCAGCCCGTACACCTTGCACAGCCTCTCACTCTCACGCATGCCACTCCGTCGCCCGTGCTTTCCCGGAGTTGCGCGTCTATTGCCGAGGTTTCCCTGGGTCTAGTGCACCTGGGATTTCATTTTGGTGGCGTTGTCATGCGTTTGGTGGAAGTGGCAGGCGTGAGGACAAGGCTCACCGCCTTCTTTAGCACATGTGCCTCATAGTGCACAGCCTCTCACTCGCAGGCGTGCCACTACGGCCGCCGTGATCTGGCAGGAGGTGCGCGCCTACTCCCCAACTCCCCTGGGACTATCTACTTCACCCGGGAATAAGTTTTGGCCGCGTGGTGATGTGTTTCGTGGAAGTGGCAGGCGTGAGTACAAGGCTCAGCCCGTACACCTTGCACAGCCTCTCACTCTCACGCATGCCACTCCGTCGCCCGTGCTTTCCCGGAGTTGCGCGTCTATTGCCGAGGTTTCCCTGGGTCTAGTGCACCTGGGATTTCATTTTGGTGGCGTTGTCATGCGTTTGGTGGAAGTGGCAGGCGTGAGGACAAGGCTCACCGCCTTCTTTAGCACATGTGCCTCATAGTGCACAGCCTCTCACTCGCAGGCGTGCCACTACGGCCGCCGTGATTTGGCAGGAGGTGCCCGACTACTCTCCAACTCCCCTGGGACTATCTACTGCACCCGGGAATCCGTTTTGGCCGCGTGGTGATGTGTTTCGTGGAAGTGGCAGGCGTGAGTACAAGACTGACCGCCTTCTTTAGCACATGTGCCTCACAGTGCACAGCCTCTCAATTGCAGGCGTGCCACTACGGCTGCCGTGATTTGGCAGGAGGTGCCCGACTACTCTCCAACTCCCCTGGGACTATCTACTGCACCCGGGAACCCGTTCTTGCCGCGTAGTGATGTGTTTCGTGGAAGTGGCAGGCGTGAGTACAAGGCTCAGCCCTTACACCTTGCACAGCCTCTCACTCTCACGCATGCCACTTCGTCGCCCGTGCTTTCCCGGAGTTGCGCGTCTATTGCCGAGGTTTCCCTGCGTCTAGTGCACCTGGGATTTCATTTTGGTGGCGTTGTCATGCGTTTGGTGGAAGTGGCAGGCGTGAGTACAAGGCTCACCGCCTTCTTTAGCACATGTGCCTCATAGTGCACAGCCTCTCACTCGCAGGCGTGCCACTACGGCCGCCGTGATCTGGCAGGAGGTGCGCGCCTACTCCCCAACTCCCCTGGGACTATCTACTTCACCCGGGAATAAGTTTTGGCCGCGTGGTGATGTGTTTCGTGGAAGTGGCAGGCGTGAGTACAAGGCTCAGCCCGTACACCTTGCACAGCCTCTCACTCTCACGCATGCCACTCCGTCGCCCGTGCTTTCCCGGAGTTGCGCGTCTATTGCCGAGGTTTCCCTGGGTCTAGTGCACCTGGGATTTCATTTTGGTGGCGTTGTCATGCGTTTGGTGGAAGTGGCAGGCGTGAGTACAAGGCTCACCGCCTTCTTTAGCACATGTGCCTCATAGTGCACAGCCTCTCACTCGCAGGCGTGCCACTACGGCCGCCGTGATTTGGCAGGAGGTGCCCGACTACTCTCCAACTCCCCTGGGACTATCTACTGCACCCGGGAATCCGTTTTGGCTGCGTGGTGATGTGTTTCGTGGAAGTGGCAGGCGTGAGTACAAGACTGACCGCCTTCTTTAGCACATGTGCCTCACAGTGCACAGCCTCTCAATTGCAGGCGTGCCACTACGGCTGCCGTGATTTGGCAGGAGGTGCCCGACTACTCTCCAACTCCCCTGGGACTATCTACTGCACCCGGGAACCCGTTCTTGCCGCGTAGTGATGTGTTTCGTGGAAGTGGCAGGCGTGAGTACAAGGCTCAGCCCGTACACCTTGCACAGCCTCTCACTCTCACGCATGCCACTCCGTCGCCCGTGCTTTCCCGGAGTTGCGCGTCTATTGCCGAGGTTTCCCTGGGTCTAGTGCACCTGGGATTTCATTTTGGTGGCGTTGTCATGCGTTTGGTGGAAGTGGCAGGCGTGAGGACAAGGCTCACCGCCTTCTTTAGCACATGTGCCTCATAGTGCACAGCCTCTCACTCGCAGGCGTGCCACTACGGCCGCCGTGATCTGGCAGGAGGTGCGCGCCTACTCCCCAACTCCCCTGGGACTATCTACTTCACCCGGGAATAAGTTTTGGCCGCGTGGTGATGTGTTTCGTGGAAGTGGCAGGCGTGAGTACAAGGCTCAGCCCGTACACCTTGCACAGCCTCTCACTCTCACGCATGCCACTCCGTCGCCCGTGCTTTCCCGGAGTTGCGCGTCTATTGCCGAGGTTTCCCTGGGTCTAGTGCACCTGGGATTTCATTTTGGTGGCGTTGTCATGCGTTTGGTGGAAGTGGCAGGCGTGAGGACAAGGCTCACCGCCTTCTTTAGCACATGTGCCTCATAGTGCACAGCCTCTCACTCGCAGGCGTGCCACTACGGCCGCCGTGATTTGGCAGGAGGTGCCCGACTACTCTCCAACTCCCCTGGGACTATCTACTGCACCCGGGAATCCGTTTTGGCCGCGTGGTGATGTGTTTCGTGGAAGTGGCAGGCGTGAGTACAAGACTGACCGCCTTCTTTAGCACATGTGCCTCACAGTGCACAGCCTCTCAATTGCAGGCGTGCCACTACGGCTGCCGTGATTTGGCAGGAGGTGCCCGACTACTCTCCAACTCCCCTGGGACTATCTACTGCACCCGGGAACCCGTTCTTGCCGCGTAGTGATGTGTTTCGTGGAAGTGGCAGGCGTGAGTACAAGGCTCAGCCCTTACACCTTGCACAGCCTCTCACTCTCACGCATGCCACTTCGTCGCCCGTGCTTTCCCGGAGTTGCGCGTCTATTGCCGAGGTTTCCCTGCGTCTAGTGCACCTGGGATTTCATTTTGGTGGCGTTGTCATGCGTTTGGTGGAAGTGGCAGGCGTGAGTACAAGGCTCACCGCCTTCTTTAGCACATGTGCCTCATAGTGCACAGCCTCTCACTCGCAGGCGTGCCACTACGGCCGCCGTGATCTGGCAGGAGGTGCGCGCCTACTCCCCAACTCCCCTGGGACTATCTACTTCACCCGGGAATAAGTTTTGGCCGCGTGGTGATGTGTTTCGTGGAAGTGGCAGGCGTGAGTACAAGGCTCAGCCCGTACACCTTGCACAGCCTCTCACTCTCACGCATGCCACTCCGTCGCCCGTGCTTTCCCGGAGTTGCGCGTCTATTGCCGAGGTTTCCCTGGGTCTAGTGCACCTGGGATTTCATTTTGGTGGCGTTGTCATGCGTTTGGTGGAAGTGGCAGGCGTGAGTACAAGGCTCACCGCCTTCTTTAGCACATGTGCCTCATAGTGCACAGCCTCTCACTCGCAGGCGTGCCACTACGGCCGCCGTGATTTGGCAGGAGGTGCCCGACTACTCTCCAACTCCCCTGGGACTATCTACTGCACCCGGGAATCCGTTTTGGCCGCGTGGTGATGTGTTTCGTGGAAGTGGCAGGCGTGAGTACAAGACTGACCGCCTTCTTTAGCACATGTGCCTCACAGTGCACAGCCTCTCAATTGCAGGCGTGCCACTACGGCTGCCGTGATTTGGCAGGAGGTGCCCGACTACTCTCCAACTCCCCTGGGACTATCTACTGCACCCGGGAACCCGTTCTTGCCGCGTAGTGATGTGTTTCGTGGAAGTGGCAGGCGTGAGTACAAGGCTCAGCCCGTACACCTTGCACAGCCTCTCACTCTCACGCATGCCACTCCGTCGCCCGTGCTTTCCCGGAGTTGCGCGTCTATTGCCGAGGTTTCCCTGGGTCTAGTGCACCTGGGATTTCATTTTGGTGGCGTTGTCATGCGTTTGGTGGAAGTGGCAGGCGTGAGGACAAGGCTCACCGCCTTCTTTAGCACATGTGCCTCATAGTGCACAGCCTCTCACTCGCAGGCGTGCCACTACGGCCGCCGTGATCTGGCAGGAGGTGCGCGCCTACTCCCCAACTCCCCTGGGACTATCTACTTCACCCGGGAATAAGTTTTGGCCGCGTGGTGATGTGTTTCGTGGAAGTGGCAGGCGTGAGTACAAGGCTCAGCCCGTACACCTTGCACAGCCTCTCACTCTCACGCATGCCACTCCGTCGCCCGTGCTTTCCCGGAGTTGCGCGTCTATTGCCGAGGTTTCCCTGGGTCTAGTGCACCTGGGATTTCATTTTGGTGGCGTTGTCATGCGTTTGGTGGAAGTGGCAGGCGTGAGGACAAGGCTCACCGCCTTCTTTAGCACATTTGCCTCATAGTGCACAGCCTCTCACTCGCAGGCGTGCCACTACGGCCGCCGTGATTTGGCAGGAGGTGCCCGACTACTCTCCAACTCCCCTGGGACTATCTACTGCACCCGGGAATCCGTTTTGGCCGCGTGGTGATGTGTTTCGTGGAAGTGGCAGGCGTGAGTACAAGACTGACCGCCTTCTTTAGCACATGTGCCTCACAGTGCACAGCCTCTCAATTGCAGGCGTGCCACTACGGCTGCCGTGATTTGGCAGGAGGTGCCCGACTACTCTCCAACTCCCCTGGGACTATCTACTGCACCCGGGAACCCGTTCTTGCCGCGTAGTGATGTGTTTCGTGGAAGTGGCAGGCGTGAGTACAAGGCTCAGCCCTTACACCTTGCACAGCCTCTCACTCTCACGCATGCCACTTCGTCGCCCGTGCTTTCCCGGAGTTGCGCGTCTATTGCCGAGGTTTCCCTGCGTCTAGTGCACCTGGGATTTCATTTTGGTGGCGTTGTCATGCGTTTGGTGGAAGTGGCAGGCGTGAGTACAAGGCTCACCGCCTTCTTTAGCACATGTGCCTCATAGTGCACAGCCTCTCACTCGCAGGCGTGCCACTACGGCCGCCGTGATCTGGCAGGAGGTGCGCGCCTACTCCCCAACTCCCCTGGGACTATCTACTTCACCCGGGAATAAGTTTTGGCCGCGTGGTGATGTGTTTCGTGGAAGTGGCAGGCGTGAGTACAAGGCTCAGCCCGTACACCTTGCACAGCCTCTCACTCTCACGCATGCCACTCCGTCGCCCGTGCTTTCCCGGAGTTGCGCGTCTATTGCCGAGGTTTCCCTGGGTCTAGTGCACCTGGGATTTCATTTTGGTGGCGTTGTCATGCGTTTGGTGGAAGTGGCAGGCGTGAGTACAAGGCTCACCGCCTTCTTTAGCACATGTGCCTCATAGTGCACAGCCTCTCACTCGCAGGCGTGCCACTACGGCCGCCGTGATTTGGCAGGAGGTGCCCGACTACTCTCCAACTCCCCTGGGACTATCTACTGCACCCGGGAATCCGTTTTGGCCGCGTGGTGATGTGTTTCGTGGAAGTGGCAGGCGTGAGTACAAGACTGACCGCCTTCTTTAGCACATGTGCCTCACAGTGCACAGCCTCTCAATTGCAGGCGTGCCACTACGGCTGCCGTGATTTGGCAGGAGGTGCCCGACTACTCTCCAACTCCCCTGGGACTATCTACTGCACCCGGGAACCCGTTCTTGCCGCGTAGTGATGTGTTTCGTGGAAGTGGCAGGCGTGAGTACAAGGCTCAGCCCGTACACCTTGCACAGCCTCTCACTCTCACGCATGCCACTCCGTCGCCCGTGCTTTCCCGGAGTTGCGCGTCTATTGCCGAGGTTTCCCTGGGTCTAGTGCACCTGGGATTTCATTTTGGTGGCGTTGTCATGCGTTTGGTGGAAGTGGCAGGCGTGAGGACAAGGCTCACCGCCTTCTTTAGCACATGTGCCTCATAGTGCACAGCCTCTCACTCGCAGGCGTGCCACTACGGCCGCCGTGATCTGGCAGGAGGTGCGCGCCTACTCCCCAACTCCCCTGGGACTATCTACTTCACCCGGGAATAAGTTTTGGCCGCGTGGTGATGTGTTTCGTGGAAGTGGCAGGCGTGAGTACAAGGCTCAGCCCGTACACCTTGCACAGCCTCTCACTCTCACGCATGCCACTCCGTCGCCCGTGCTTTCCCGGAGTTGCGCGTCTATTGCCGAGGTTTCCCTGGGTCTAGTGCACCTGGGATTTCATTTTGGTGGCGTTGTCATGCGTTTGGTGGAAGTGGCAGGCGTGAGGACAAGGCTCACCGCCTTCTTTAGCACATGTGCCTCATAGTGCACAGCCTCTCACTCGCAGGCGTGCCACTACGGCCGCCGTGATTTGGCAGGAGGTGCCCGACTACTCTCCAACTCCCCTGGGACTATCTACTGCACCCGGGAATCCGTTTTGGCCGCGTGGTGATGTGTTTCGTGGAAGTGGCAGGCGTGAGTACAAGACTGACCGCCTTCTTTAGCACATGTGCCTCACAGTGCACAGCCTCTCAATTGCAGGCGTGCCACTACGGCTGCCGTGATTTGGCAGGAGGTGCCCGACTACTCTCCAACTCCCCTGGGACTATCTACTGCACCCGGGAACCCGTTCTTGCCGCGTAGTGATGTGTTTCGTGGAAGTGGCAGGCGTGAGTACAAGGCTCAGCCCTTACACCTTGCACAGCCTCTCACTCTCACGCATGCCACTTCGTCGCCCGTGCTTTCCCGGAGTTGCGCGTCTATTGCCGAGGTTTCCCTGCGTCTAGTGCACCTGGGATTTCATTTTGGTGGCGTTGTCATGCGTTTGGTGGAAGTGGCAGGCGTGAGTACAAGGCTCACCGCCTTCTTTAGCACATGTGCCTCATAGTGCACAGCCTCTCACTCGCAGGCGTGCCACTACGGCCGCCGTGATCTGGCAGGAGGTGCGCGCCTACTCCCCAACTCCCCTGGGACTATCTACTTCACCCGGGAATAAGTTTTGGCCGCGTGGTGATGTGTTTCGTGGAAGTGGCAGGC
This sequence comes from Stylophora pistillata, assembly GCF_964205215.1. Classification (NCBI taxonomy): domain Eukaryota; kingdom Metazoa; phylum Cnidaria; class Anthozoa; order Scleractinia; family Pocilloporidae; genus Stylophora; species Stylophora pistillata. The sequence goes on from NW_028290848.1 coordinate 127,525, forward strand.
GTGAGTACAAGGCTCAGCCCGTACACCTTGCACAGCCTCTCACTCTCACGCATGCCACTCCGTCGCCCGTGCTTTCCCGGAGTTGCGCGTCTATTGCCGAGGTTTCCCTGGGTCTAGTGCACCTGGGATTTCATTTTGGTGGCGTTGTCATGCGTTTGGTGGAAGTGGCAGGCGTGAGTACAAGGCTCACCGCCTTCTTTAGCACATGTGCCTCATAGTGCACAGCCTCTCACTCGCAGGCGTGCCACTACGGCCGCCGTGATTTGGCAGGAGGTGCCCGACTACTCTCCAACTCCCCTGGGACTATCTACTGCACCCGGGAATCCGTTTTGGCCGCGTGGTGATGTGTTTCGTGGAAGTGGCAGGCGTGAGTACAAGACTGACCGCCTTCTTTAGCACATGTGCCTCACAGTGCACAGCCTCTCAATTGCAGGCGTGCCACTACGGCTGCCGTGATTTGGCAGGAGGTGCCCGACTACTCTCCAACTCCCCTGGGACTATCTACTGCACCCGGGAACCCGTTCTTGCCGCGTAGTGATGTGTTTCGTGGAAGTGGCAGGCGTGAGTACAAGGCTCAGCCCGTACACCTTGCACAGCCTCTCACTCTCACGCATGCCACTCCGTCGCCCGTGCTTTCCCGGAGTTGCGCGTCTATTGCCGAGGTTTCCCTGGGTCTAGTGCACCTGGGATTTCATTTTGGTGGCGTTGTCATGCGTTTGGTGGAAGTGGCAGGCGTGAGGACAAGGCTCACCGCCTTCTTTAGCACATGTGCCTCATAGTGCACAGCCTCTCACTCGCAGGCGTGCCACTACGGCCGCCGTGATCTGGCAGGAGGTGCGCGCCTACTCCCCAACTCCCCTGGGACTATCTACTTCACCCGGGAATAAGTTTTGGCCGCGTGGTGATGTGTTTCGTGGAAGTGGCAGGCGTGAGTACAAGGCTCAGCCCGTACACCTTGCACAGCCTCTCACTCTCACGCATGCCACTCCGTCGCCCGTGCTTTCCCGGAGTTGCGCGTCTATTGCCGAGGTTTCCCTGGGTCTAGTGCACCTGGGATTTCATTTTGGTGGCGTTGTCATGCGTTTGGTGGAAGTGGCAGGCGTGAGGACAAGGCTCACCGCCTTCTTTAGCACATGTGCCTCATAGTGCACAGCCTCTCACTCGCAGGCGTGCCACTACGGCCGCCGTGATTTGGCAGGAGGTGCCCGACTACTCTCCAACTCCCCTGGGACTATCTACTGCACCCGGGAATCCGTTTTGGCCGCGTGGTGATGTGTTTCGTGGAAGTGGCAGGCGTGAGTACAAGACTGACCGCCTTCTTTAGCACATGTGCCTCACAGTGCACAGCCTCTCAATTGCAGGCGTGCCACTACGGCTGCCGTGATTTGGCAGGAGGTGCCCGACTACTCTCCAACTCCCCTGGGACTATCTACTGCACCCGGGAACCCGTTCTTGCCGCGTAGTGATGTGTTTCGTGGAAGTGGCAGGCGTGAGTACAAGGCTCAGCCCTTACACCTTGCACAGCCTCTCACTCTCACGCATGCCACTTCGTCGCCCGTGCTTTCCCGGAGTTGCGCGTCTATTGCCGAGGTTTCCCTGCGTCTAGTGCACCTGGGATTTCATTTTGGTGGCGTTGTCATGCGTTTGGTGGAAGTGGCAGGCGTGAGTACAAGGCTCACCGCCTTCTTTAGCACATGTGCCTCATAGTGCACAGCCTCTCACTCGCAGGCGTGCCACTACGGCCGCCGTGATCTGGCAGGAGGTGCGCGCCTACTCCCCAACTCCCCTGGGACTATCTACTTCACCCGGGAATAAGTTTTGGCCGCGTGGTGATGTGTTTCGTGGAAGTGGCAGGCGTGAGTACAAGGCTCAGCCCGTACACCTTGCACAGCCTCTCACTCTCACGCATGCCACTCCGTCGCCCGTGCTTTCCCGGAGTTGCGCGTCTATTGCCGAGGTTTCCCTGGGTCTAGTGCACCTGGGATTTCATTTTGGTGGCGTTGTCATGCGTTTGGTGGAAGTGGCAGGCGTGAGTACAAGGCTCACCGCCTTCTTTAGCACATGTGCCTCATAGTGCACAGCCTCTCACTCGCAGGCGTGCCACTACGGCCGCCGTGATTTGGCAGGAGGTGCCCGACTACTCTCCAACTCCCCTGGGACTATCTACTGCACCCGGGAATCCGTTTTGGCCGCGTGGTGATGTGTTTCGTGGAAGTGGCAGGCGTGAGTACGACTGACCGCCTTCTTTAGCACATGTGCCTCACAGTGCACAGCCTCTCAATTGCAGGCGTGCCACTACGGCTGCCGTGATTTGGCAGGAGGTGCCCGACTACTCTCCAACTCCCCTGGGACTATCTACTGCACCCGGGAACCCGTTCTTGCCGCGTAGTGATGTGTTTCGTGGAAGTGGCAGGCGTGAGTACAAGGCTCAGCCCGTACACCTTGCACAGCCTCTCACTCTCACGCATGCCACTCCGTCGCCCGTGCTTTCCCGGAGTTGCGCGTCTATTGCCGAGGTTTCCCTGGGTCTAGTGCACCTGGGATTTCATTTTGGTGGCGTTGTCATGCGTTTGGTGGAAGTGGCAGGCGTGAGGACAAGGCTCACCGCCTTCTTTAGCACATGTGCCTCATAGTGCACAGCCTCTCACTCGCAGGCGTGCCACTACGGCCGCCGTGATCTGGCAGGAGGTGCGCGCCTACTCCCCAACTCCCCTGGGACTATCTACTTCACCCGGGAATAAGTTTTGGCCGCGTGGTGATGTGTTTCGTGGAAGTGGCAGGCGTGAGTACAAGGCTCAGCCCGTACACCTTGCACAGCCTCTCACTCTCACGCATGCCACTCCGTCGCCCGTGCTTTCCCGGAGTTGCGCGTCTATTGCCGAGGTTTCCCTGGGTCTAGTGCACCTGGGATTTCATTTTGGTGGCGTTGTCATGCGTTTGGTGGAAGTGGCAGGCGTGAGGACAAGGCTCACCGCCTTCTTTAGCACATGTGCCTCATAGTGCACAGCCTCTCACTCGCAGGCGTGCCACTACGGCCGCCGTGATTTGGCAGGAGGTGCCCGACTACTCTCCAACTCCCCTGGGACTATCTACTGCACCCGGGAATCCGTTTTGGCCGCGTGGTGATGTGTTTCGTGGAAGTGGCAGGCGTGAGTACAAGACTGACCGCCTTCTTTAGCACATGTGCCTCACAGTGCACAGCCTCTCAATTGCAGGCGTGCCACTACGGCTGCCGTGATTTGGCAGGAGGTGCCCGACTACTCTCCAACTCCCCTGGGACTATCTACTGCACCCGGGAACCCGTTCTTGCCGCGTAGTGATGTGTTTCGTGGAAGTGGCAGGCGTGAGTACAAGGCTCAGCCCTTACACCTTGCACAGCCTCTCACTCTCACGCATGCCACTTCGTCGCCCGTGCTTTCCCGGAGTTGCGCGTCTATTGCCGAGGTTTCCCTGCGTCTAGTGCACCTGGGATTTCATTTTGGTGGCGTTGTCATGCGTTTGGTGGAAGTGGCAGGCGTGAGTACAAGGCTCACCGCCTTCTTTAGCACATGTGCCTCATAGTGCACAGCCTCTCACTCGCAGGCGTGCCACTACGGCCGCCGTGATCTGGCAGGAGGTGCGCGCCTACTCCCCAACTCCCCTGGGACTATCTACTTCACCCGGGAATAAGTTTTGGCCGCGTGGTGATGTGTTTCGTGGAAGTGGCAGGCGTGAGTACAAGGCTCAGCCCGTACACCTTGCACAGCCTCTCACTCTCACGCATGCCACTCCGTCGCCCGTGCTTTCCCGGAGTTGCGCGTCTATTGCCGAGGTTTCCCTGGGTCTAGTGCACCTGGGATTTCATTTTGGTGGCGTTGTCATGCGTTTGGTGGAAGTGGCAGGCGTGAGGACAAGGCTCACCGCCTTCTTTAGCACATGTGCCTCATAGTGCACAGCCTCTCACTCGCAGGCGTGCCACTACGGCCGCCGTGATTTGGCAGGAGGTGCCCGACTACTCTCCAACTCCCCTGGGACTATCTACTGCACCCGGGAATCCGTTTTGGCCGCGTGGTGATGTGTTTCGTGGAAGTGGCAGGCGTGAGTACAAGACTGACCGCCTTCTTTAGCACATGTGCCTCACAGTGCACAGCCTCTCAATTGCAGGCGTGCCACTACGGCTGCCGTGATTTGGCAGGAGGTGCCCGACTACTCTCCAACTCCCCTGGGACTATCTACTGCACCCGGGAACCCGTTCTTGCCGCGTAGTGATGTGTTTCGTGGAAGTGGCAGGCGTGAGTACAAGGCTCAGCCCGTACACCTTGCACAGCCTCTCACTCTCACGCATGCCACTCCGTCGCCCGTGCTTTCCCGGAGTTGCGCGTCTATTGCCGAGGTTTCCCTGGGTCTAGTGCACCTGGGATTTCATTTTGGTGGCGTTGTCATGCGTTTGGTGGAAGTGGCAGGCGTGAGTACAAGGCTCACCGCCTTCTTTAGCACATGTGCCTCATAGTGCACAGCCTCTCACTCGCAGGCGTGCCACTACGGCCGCCGTGATCTGGCAGGAGGTGCGCGCCTACTCCCCAACTCCCCTGGGACTATCTACTTCACCCGGGAATAAGTTTTGGCCGCGTGGTGATGTGTTCGTGGAAGTGGCAGGCGTGAGTACAAGGCTCAGCCCGTACACCTTGCACAGCCTCTCACTCTCACGCATGCCACTCCGTCGCCCGTGCTTTCCCGGAGTTGCGCGTCTATTGCCGAGGTTTCCCTGGGTCTAGTGCACCTGGGATTTCATTTTGGTGGCGTTGTCATGCGTTTGGTGGAAGTGGCAGGCGTGAGGACAAGGCTCACCGCCTTCTTTAGCACATGTGCCTCATAGTGCACAGCCTCTCACTCGCAGGCGTGCCACTACGGCCGCCGTGATTTGGCAGGAGGTGCCCGACTACTCTCCAACTCCCCTGGGACTATCTACTGCACCCGGGAATCCGTTTTGGCCGCGTGGTGATGTGTTTCGTGGAAGTGGCAGGCGTGAGTACAAGACTGACCGCCTTCTTTAGCACATGTGCCTCACAGTGCACAGCCTCTCAATTGCAGGCGTGCCACTACGGCTGCCGTGATTTGGCAGGAGGTGCCCGACTACTCTCCAACTCCCCTGGGACTATCTACTGCACCCGGGAACCCGTTCTTGCCGCGTAGTGATGTGTTTCGTGGAAGTGGCAGGCGTGAGTACAAGGCTCAGCCCTTACACCTTGCACAGCCTCTCACTCTCACGCATGCCACTTCGTCGCCCGTGCTTTCCCGGAGTTGCGCGTCTATTGCCGAGGTTTCCCTGCGTCTAGTGCACCTGGGATTTCATTTTGGTGGCGTTGTCATGCGTTTGGTGGAAGTGGCAGGCGTGAGTACAAGGCTCACCGCCTTCTTTAGCACATGTGCCTCATAGTGCACAGCCTCTCACTCGCAGGCGTGCCACTACGGCCGCCGTGATCTGGCAGGAGGTGCGCGCCTACTCCCCAACTCCCCTGGGACTATCTACTTCACCCGGGAATAAGTTTTGGCCGCGTGGTGATGTGTTTCGTGGAAGTGGCAGGCGTGAGTACAAGGCTCAGCCCGTACACCTTGCACAGCCTCTCACTCTCACGCATGCCACTCCGTCGCCCGTGCTTTCCCGGAGTTGCGCGTCTATTGCCGAGGTTTCCCTGGGTCTAGTGCACCTGGGATTTCATTTTGGTGGCGTTGTCATGCGTTTGGTGGAAGTGGCAGGCGTGAGTACAAGGCTCACCGCCTTCTTTAGCACATGTGCCTCATAGTGCACAGCCTCTCACTCGCAGGCGTGCCACTACGGCCGCCGTGATTTGGCAGGAGGTGCCCGACTACTCTCCAACTCCCCTGGGACTATCTACTGCACCCGGGAATCCGTTTTGGCCGCGTGGTGATGTGTTTCGTGGAAGTGGCAGGCGTGAGTACAAGACTGACCGCCTTCTTTAGCACATGTGCCTCACAGTGCACAGCCTCTCAATTGCAGGCGTGCCACTACGGCTGCCGTGATTTGGCAGGAGGTGCCCGACTACTCTCCAACTCCCCTGGGACTATCTACTGCACCCGGGAACCCGTTCTTGCCGCGTAGTGATGTGTTTCGTGGAAGTGGCAGGCGTGAGTACAAGGCTCAGCCCGTACACCTTGCACAGCCTCTCACTCTCACGCATGCCACTCCGTCGCCCGTGCTTTCCCGGAGTTGCGCGTCTATTGCCGAGGTTTCCCTGGGTCTAGTGCACCTGGGATTTCATTTTGGTGGCGTTGTCATGCGTTTGGTGGAAGTGGCAGGCGTGAGGACAAGGCTCACCGCCTTCTTTAGCACATGTGCCTCATAGTGCACAGCCTCTCACTCGCAGGCGTGCCACTACGGCCGCCGTGATCTGGCAGGAGGTGCGCGCCTACTCCCCAACTCCCCTGGGACTATCTACTTCACCCGGGAATAAGTTTTGGCCGCGTGGTGATGTGTTTCGTGGAAGTGGCAGGCGTGAGTACAAGGCTCAGCCCGTACACCTTGCACAGCCTCTCACTCTCACGCATGCCACTCCGTCGCCCGTGCTTTCCCGGAGTTGCGCGTCTATTGCCGAGGTTTCCCTGGGTCTAGTGCACCTGGGATTTCATTTTGGTGGCGTTGTCATGCGTTTGGTGGAAGTGGCAGGCGTGAGGACAAGGCTCACCGCCTTCTTTAGCACATGTGCCTCATAGTGCACAGCCTCTCACTCGCAGGCGTGCCACTACGGCCGCCGTGATTTGGCAGGAGGTGCCCGACTACTCTCCAACTCCCCTGGGACTATCTACTGCACCCGGGAATCCGTTTTGGCCGCGTGGTGATGTGTTTCGTGGAAGTGGCAGGCGTGAGTACAAGACTGACCGCCTTCTTTAGCACATGTGCCTCACAGTGCACAGCCTCTCAATTGCAGGCGTGCCACTACGGCTGCCGTGATTTGGCAGGAGGTGCCCGACTACTCTCCAACTCCCCTGGGACTATCTACTGCACCCGGGAACCCGTTCTTGCCGCGTAGTGATGTGTTTCGTGGAAGTGGCAGGCGTGAGTACAAGGCTCAGCCCTTACACCTTGCACAGCCTCTCACTCTCACGCATGCCACTTCGTCGCCCGTGCTTTCCCGGAGTTGCGCGTCTATTGCCGAGGTTTCCCTGCGTCTAGTGCACCTGGGATTTCATTTTGGTGGCGTTGTCATGCGTTTGGTGGAAGTGGCAGGCGTGAGTACAAGGCTCACCGCCTTCTTTAGCACATGTGCCTCATAGTGCACAGCCTCTCACTCGCAGGCGTGCCACTACGGCCGCCGTGATCTGGCAGGAGGTGCGCGCCTACTCCCCAACTCCCCTGGGACTATCTACTTCACCCGGGAATAAGTTTTGGCCGCGTGGTGATGTGTTTCGTGGAAGTGGCAGGCGTGAGTACAAGGCTCAGCCCGTACACCTTGCACAGCCTCTCACTCTCACGCATGCCACTCCGTCGCCCGTGCTTTCCCGGAGTTGCGCGTCTATTGCCGAGGTTTCCCTGGGTCTAGTGCACCTGGGATTTCATTTTGGTGGCGTTGTCATGCGTTTGGTGGAAGTGGCAGGCGTGAGTACAAGGCTCACCGCCTTCTTTAGCACATGTGCCTCATAGTGCACAGCCTCTCACTCGCAGGCGTGCCACTACGGCCGCCGTGATTTGGCAGGAGGTGCCCGACTACTCTCCAACTCCCCTGGGACTATCTACTGCACCCGGGAATCCGTTTTGGCCGCGTGGTGATGTGTTTCGTGGAAGTGGCAGGCGTGAGTACAAGACTGACCGCCTTCTTTAGCACATGTGCCTCACAGTGCACAGCCTCTCAATTGCAGGCGTGCCACTACGGCTGCCGTGATTTGGCAGGAGGTGCCCGACTACTCTCCAACTCCCCTGGGACTATCTACTGCACCCGGGAACCCGTTCTTGCCGCGTAGTGATGTGTTTCGTGGAAGTGGCAGGCGTGAGTACAAGGCTCAGCCCGTACACCTTGCACAGCCTCTCACTCTCACGCATGCCACTCCGTCGCCCGTGCTTTCCCGGAGTTGCGCGTCTATTGCCGAGGTTTCCCTGGGTCTAGTGCACCTGGGATTTCATTTTGGTGGCGTTGTCATGCGTTTGGTGGAAGTGGCAGGCGTGAGGACAAGGCTCACCGCCTTCTTTAGCACATGTGCCTCATAGTGCACAGCCTCTCACTCGCAGGCGTGCCACTACGGCCGCCGTGATCTGGCAGGAGGTGCGCGCCTACTCCCCAACTCCCCTGGGACTATCTACTTCACCCGGGAATAAGTTTTGGCCGCGTGGTGATGTGTTTCGTGGAAGTGGCAGGCGTGAGTACAAGGCTCAGCCCGTACACCTTGCACAGCCTCTCACTCTCACGCATGCCACTCCGTCGCCCGTGCTTTCCCGGAGTTGCGCGTCTATTGCCGAGGTTTCCCTGGGTCTAGTGCACCTGGGATTTCATTTTGGTGGCGTTGTCATGCGTTTGGTGGAAGTGGCAGGCGTGAGGACAAGGCTCACCGCCTTCTTTAGCACATGTGCCTCATAGTGCACAGCCTCTCACTCGCAGGCGTGCCACTACGGCCGCCGTGATTTGGCAGGAGGTGCCCGACTACTCTCCAACTCCCCTGGGACTATCTACTGCACCCGGGAATCCGTTTTGGCCGCGTGGTGATGTGTTTCGTGGAAGTGGCAGGCGTGAGTATAAGACTGACCGCCTTCTTTAGCACATGTGCCTCACAGTGCACAGCCTCTCAATTGCAGGCGTGCCACTACGGCTGCCGTGATTTGGCAGGAGGTGCCCGACTACTCTCCAACTCCCCTGGGACTATCTACTGCACCCGGGAACCCGTTCTTGCCGCGTAGTGATGTGTTTCGTGGAAGTGGCAGGCGTGAGTACAAGGCTCAGCCCTTACACCTTGCACAGCCTCTCACTCTCACGCATGCCACTTCGTCGCCCGTGCTTTCCCGGAGTTGCGCGTCTATTGCCGAGGTTTCCCTGCGTCTAGTGCACCTGGGATTTCATTTTGGTGGCGTTGTCATGCGTTTGGTGGAAGTGGCAGGCGTGAGTACAAGGCTCACCGCCTTCTTTAGCACATGTGCCTCATAGTGCACAGCCTCTCACTCGCAGGCGTGCCACTACGGCCGCCGTGATCTGGCAGGAGGTGCGCGCCTACTCCCCAACTCCCCTGGGACTATCTACTTCACCCGGGAATAAGTTTTGGCCGCGTGGTGATGTGTTTCGTGGAAGTGGCAGGCGTGAGTACAAGGCTCAGCCCGTACACCTTGCACAGCCTCTCACTCTCACGCATGCCACTCCGTCGCCCGTGCTTTCCCGGAGTTGCGCGTCTATTGCCGAGGTTTCCCTGGGTCTAGTGCACCTGGGATTTCATTTTGGTGGCGTTGTCATGCGTTTGGTGGAAGTGGCAGGCGTGAGTACAAGGCTCACCGCCTTCTTTAGCACATGTGCCTCATAGTGCACAGCCTCTCACTCGCAGGCGTGCCACTACGGCCGCCGTGATTTGGCAGGAGGTGCCCGACTACTCTCCAACTCCCCTGGGACTATCTACTGCACCCGGGAATCCGTTTTGGCCGCGTGGTGATGTGTTTCGTGGAAGTGGCAGGCGTGAGTACAAGACTGACCGCCTTCTTTAGCACATGTGCCTCACAGTGCACAGCCTCTCAATTGCAGGCGTGCCACTACGGCTGCCGTGATTTGGCAGGAGGTGCCCGACTACTCTCCAACTCCCCTGGGACTATCTACTGCACCCGGGAACCCGTTCTTGCCGCGTAGTGATGTGTTTCGTGGAAGTGGCAGGCGTGAGTACAAGGCTCAGCCCGTACACCTTGCACAGCCTCTCACTCTCACGCATGCCACTCCGTCGCCCGTGCTTTCCCGGAGTTGCGCGTCTATTGCCGAGGTTTCCCTGGGTCTAGTGCACCTGGGATTTCATTTTGGTGGCGTTGTCATGCGTTTGGTGGAAGTGGCAGGCGTGAGGACAAGGCTCACCGCCTTCTTTAGCACATGTGCCTCATAGTGCACAGCCTCTCACTCGCAGGCGTGCCACTACGGCCGCCGTGATCTGGCAGGAGGTGCGCGCCTACTCCCCAACTCCCCTGGGACTATCTACTTCACCCGGGAATAAGTTTTGGCCGCGTGGTGATGTGTTTCGTGGAAGTGGCAGGCGTGAGTACAAGGCTCAGCCCGTACACCTTGCACAGCCTCTCACTCTCACGCATGCCACTCCGTCGCCCGTGCTTTCCCGGAGTTGCGCGTCTATTGCCGAGGTTTCCCTGGGTCTAGTGCACCTGGGATTTCATTTTGGTGGCGTTGTCATGCGTTTGGTGGAAGTGGCAGGCGTGAGGACAAGGCTCACCGCCTTCTTTAGCACATGTGCCTCATAGTGCACAGCCTCTCACTCGCAGGCGTGCCACTACGGCCGCCGTGATTTGGCAGGAGGTGCCCGACTACTCTCCAACTCCCCTGGGACTATCTACTGCACCCGGGAATCCGTTTTGGCCGCGTGGTGATGTGTTTCGTGGAAGTGGCAGGCGTGAGTACAAGACTGACCGCCTTCTTTAGCACATGTGCCTCACAGTGCACAGCCTCTCAATTGCAGGCGTGCCACTACGGCTGCCGTGATTTGGCAGGAGGTGCCCGACTACTCTCCAACTCCCCTGGGACTATCTACTGCACCCGGGAACCCGTTCTTGCCGCGTAGTGATGTGTTTCGTGGAAGTGGCAGGCGTGAGTACAAGGCTCAGCCCTTACACCTTGCACAGCCTCTCACTCTCACGCATGCCACTTCGTCGCCCGTGCTTTCCCGGAGTTGCGCGTCTATTGCCGAGGTTTCCCTGCGTCTAGTGCACCTGGGATTTCATTTTGGTGGCGTTGTCATGCGTTTGGTGGAAGTGGCAGGCGTGAGTACAAGGCTCACCGCCTTCTTTAGCACATGTGCCTCATAGTGCACAGCCTCTCACTCGCAGGCGTGCCACTACGGCCGCCGTGATCTGGCAGGAGGTGCGCGCCTACTCCCCAACTCCCCTGGGACTATCTACTTCACCCGGGAATAAGTTTTGGCCGCGTGGTGATGTGTTTCGTGGAAGTGGCAGGCGTGAGTACAAGGCTCAGCCCGTACACCTTGCACAGCCTCTCACTCTCACGCATGCCACTCCGTCGCCCGTGCTTTCCCGGAGTTGCGCGTCTATTGCCGAGGTTTCCCTGGGTCTAGTGCACCTGGGATTTCATTTTGGTGGCGTTGTCATGCGTTTGGTGGAAGTGGCAGGCGTGAGTACAAGGCTCACCGCCTTCTTTAGCACATGTGCCTCATAGTGCACAGCCTCTCACTCGCAGGCGTGCCACTACGGCCGCCGTGATTTGGCAGGAGGTGCCCGACTACTCTCCAACTCCCCTGGGACTATCTACTGCACCCGGGAATCCGTTTTGGCCGCGTGGTGATGTGTTTCGTGGAAGTGGCAGGCGTGAGTACAAGACTGACCGCCTTCTTTAGCACATGTGCCTCACAGTGCACAGCCTCTCAATTGCAGGCGTGCCACTACGGCTGCCGTGATTTGGCAGGAGGTGCCCGACTACTCTCCAACTCCCCTGGGACTATCTACTGCACCCGGGAACCCGTTCTTGCCGCGTAGTGATGTGTTTCGTGGAAGTGGCAGGCGTGAGTACAAGGCTCAGCCCGTACACCTTGCACAGCCTCTCACTCTCACGCATGCCACTCCGTCGCCCGTGCTTTCCCGGAGTTGCGCGTCTATTGCCGAGGTTTCCCTGGGTCTAGTGCACCTGGGATTTCATTTTGGTGGCGTTGTCATGCGTTTGGTGGAAGTGGCAGGCGTGAGGACAAGGCTCACCGCCTTCTTTAGCACATGTGCCTCATAGTGCACAGCCTCTCACTCGCAGGCGTGCCACTACGGCCGCCGTGATCTGGCAGGAGGTGCGCGCCTACTCCCCAACTCCCCTGGGACTATCTACTTCACCCGGGAATAAGTTTTGGCCGCGTGGTGATGTGTTTCGTGGAAGTGGCAGGCGTGAGTACAAGGCTCAGCCCGTACACCTTGCACAGCCTCTCACTCTCACGCATGCCACTCCGTCGCCCGTGCTTTCCCGGAGTTGCGCGTCTATTGCCGAGGTTTCCCTGGGTCTAGTGCACCTGGGATTTCATTTTGGTGGCGTTGTCATGCGTTTGGTGGAAGTGGCAGGCGTGAGGACAAGGCTCACCGCCTTCTTTAGCACATGTGCCTCATAGTGCACAGCCTCTCACTCGCAGGCGTGCCACTACGGCCGCCGTGATTTGGCAGGAGGTGCCCGACTACTCTCCAACTCCCCTGGGACTATCTACTGCACCCGGGAATCCGTTTTGGCCGCGTGGTGATGTGTTTCGTGGAAGTGGCAGGCGTGAGTACAAGACTGACCGCCTTCTTTAGCACATGTGCCTCACAGTGCACAGCCTCTCAATTGCAGGCGTGCCACTACGGCTGCCGTGATTTGGCAGGAGGTGCCCGACTACTCTCCAACTCCCCTGGGACTATCTACTGCACCCGGGAACCCGTTCTTGCCGCGTAGTGATGTGTTTCGTGGAAGTGGCAGGCGTGAGTACAAGGCTCAGCCCTTACACCTTGCACAGCCTCTCACTCTCACGCATGCCACTTCGTCGCCCGTGCTTTCCCGGAGTTGCGCGTCTATTGCCGAGGTTTCCCTGCGTCTAGTGCACCTGGGATTTCATTTTGGTGGCGTTGTCATGCGTTTGGTGGAAGTGGCAGGCGTGAGTACAAGGCTCACCGCCTTCTTTAGCACATGTGCCTCATAGTGCACAGCCTCTCACTCGCAGGCGTGCCACTACGGCCGCCGTGATCTGGCAGGAGGTGCGCGCCTACTCCCCAACTCCCCTGGGACTATCTACTTCACCCGGGAATAAGTTTTGGCCGCGTGGTGATGTGTTTCGTGGAAGTGGCAGGCGTGAGTACAAGGCTCAGCCCGTACACCTTGCACAGCCTCTCACTCTCACGCATGCCACTCCGTCGCCCGTGCTTTCCCGGAGTTGCGCGTCTATTGCCGAGGTTTCCCTGGGTCTAGTGCACCTGGGATTTCATTTTGGTGGCGTTGTCATGCGTTTGGTGGAAGTGGCAGGCGTGAGTACAAGGCTCACCGCCTTCTTTAGCACATGTGCCTCATAGTGCACAGCCTCTCACTCGCAGGCGTGCCACTACGGCCGCCGTGATTTGGCAGGAGGTGCCCGACTACTCTCCAACTCCCCTGGGACTATCTACTGCACCCGGGAATCCGTTTTGGCCGCGTGGTGATGTGTTTCGTGGAAGTGGCAGGCGTGAGTACAAGACTGACCGCCTTCTTTAGCACATGTGCCTCACAGTGCACAGCCTCTCAATTGCAGGCGTGCCACTACGGCTGCCGTGATTTGGCAGGAGGTGCCCGACTACTCTCCAACTCCCCTGGGACTATCTACTGCACCCGGGAACCCGTTCTTGCCGCGTAGTGATGTGTTTCGTGGAAGTGGCAGGCGTGAGTACAAGGCTCAGCCCGTACACCTTGCACAGCCTCTCACTCTCACGCATGCCACTCCGTCGCCCGTGCTTTCCCGGAGTTGCGCGTCTATTGCCGAGGTTTCCCTGGGTCTAGTGCACCTGGGATTTCATTTTGGTGGCGTTGTCATGCGTTTGGTGGAAGTGGCAGGCGTGAGGACAAGGCTCACCGCCTTCTTTAGCACATGTGCCTCATAGTGCACAGCCTCTCACTCGCAGGCGTGCCACTACGGCCGCCGTGATCTGGCAGGAGGTGCGCGCCTACTCCCCAACTCCCCTGGGACTATCTACTTCACCCGGGAATAAGTTTTGGCCGCGTGGTGATGTGTTTCGTGGAAGTGGCAGGCGTGAGTACAAGGCTCAGCCCGTACACCTTGCACAGCCTCTCACTCTCACGCATGCCACTCCGTCGCCCGTGCTTTCCCGGAGTTGCGCGTCTATTGCCGAGGTTTCCCTGGGTCTAGTGCACCTGGGATTTCATTTTGGTGGCGTTGTCATGCGTTTGGTGGAAGTGGCAGGCGTGAGGACAAGGCTCACCGCCTTCTTTAGCACATGTGCCTCATAGTGCACAGCCTCTCACTCGCAGGCGTGCCACTACGGCCGCCGTGATTTGGCAGGAGGTGCCCGACTACTCTCCAACTCCCCTGGGACTATCTACTGCACCCGGGAATCCGTTTTGGCCGCGTGGTGATGTGTTTCGTGGAAGTGGCAGGCGTGAGTACAAGACTGACCGCCTTCTTTAGCACATGTGCCTCACAGTGCACAGCCTCTCAATTGCAGGCGTGCCACTACGGCTGCCGTGATTTGGCAGGAGGTGCCCGACTACTCTCCAACTCCCCTGGGACTATCTACTGCACCCGGGAACCCGTTCTTGCCGCGTAGTGATGTGTTTCGTGGAAGTGGCAGGCGTGAGTACAAGGCTCAGCCCTTACACCTTGCACAGCCTCTCACTCTCACGCATGCCACTTCGTCGCCCGTGCTTTCCCGGAGTTGCGCGTCTATTGCCGAGGTTTCCCTGCGTCTAGTGCACCTGGGATTTCATTTTGGTGGCGTTGTCATGCGTTTGGTGGAAGTGGCAGGCGTGAGTACAAGGCTCACCGCCTTCTTTAGCACATGTGCCTCATAGTGCACAGCCTCTCACTCGCAGGCGTGCCACTACGGCCGCCGTGATCTGGCAGGAGGTGCGCGCCTACTCCCCAACTCCCCTGGGACTATCTACTTCACCCGGGAATAAGTTTTGGCCGCGTGGTGATGTGTTTCGTGGAAGTGGCAGGCGTGAGTACAAGGCTCAGCCCGTACACCTTGCACAGCCTCTCACTCTCACGCATGCCACTCCGTCGCCCGTGCTTTCCCGGAGTTGCGCGTCTATTGCCGAGGTTTCCCTGGGTCTAGTGCACCTGGGATTTCATTTTGGTGGCGTTGTCATGCGTTTGGTGGAAGTGGCAGGCGTGAGTACAAGGCTCACCGCCTTCTTTAGCACATGTGCCTCATAGTGCACAGCCTCTCACTCGCAGGCGTGCCACTACGGCCGCCGTGATTTGGCAGGAGGTGCCCGACTACTCTCCAACTCCCCTGGGACTATCTACTGCACCCGGGAATCCGTTTTGGCCGCGTGGTGATGTGTTTCGTGGAAGTGGCAGGCGTGAGTACAAGACTGACCGCCTTCTTTAGCACATGTGCCTCACAGTGCACAGCCTCTCAATTGCAGGCGTGCCACTACGGCTGCCGTGATTTGGCAGGAGGTGCCCGACTACTCTCCAACTCCCCTGGGACTATCTACTGCACCCGGGAACCCGTTCTTGCCGCGTAGTGATGTGTTTCGTGGAAGTGGCAGGCGTGAGTACAAGGCTCAGCCCGTACACCTTGCACAGCCTCTCACTCTCACGCATGCCACTCCGTCGCCCGTGCTTTCCCGGAGTTGCGGGTCTATTGCCGAGGTTTCCCTGGGTCTAGTGCACCTGGGATTTCATTTTGGTGGCGTTGTCATGCGTTTGGTGGAAGTGGCAGGCGTGAGGACAAGGCTCACCGCCTTCTTTAGCACATGTGCCTCATAGTGCACAGCCTCTCACTCGCAGGCGTGCCACTACGGCCGCCGTGATCTGGCAGGAGGTGCGCGCCTACTCCCCAACTCCCCTGGGACTATCTACTTCACCCGGGAATAAGTTTTGGCCGCGTGGTGATGTGTTTCGTGGAAGTGGCAGGCGTGAGTACAAGGCTCAGCCCGTACACCTTGCACAGCCTCTCACTCTCACGCATGCCACTCCGTCGCCCGTGCTTTCCCGGAGTTGCGCGTCTATTGCCGAGGTTTCCCTGGGTCTAGTGCACCTGGGATTTCATTTTGGTGGCGTTGTCATGCGTTTGGTGGAAGTGGCAGGCGTGAGGACAAGGCTCACCGCCTTCTTTAGCACATGTGCCTCATAGTGCACAGCCTCTCACTCGCAGGCGTGCCACTACGGCCGCCGTGATTTGGCAGGAGGTGCCCGACTACTCTCCAACTCCCCTGGGACTATCTACTGCACCCGGGAATCCGTTTTGGCCGCGTGGTGATGTGTTTCGTGGAAGTGGCAGGCGTGAGTACAAGACTGACCGCCTTCTTTAGCACATGTGCCTCACAGTGCACAGCCTCTCAATTGCAGGCGTGCCACTACGGCTGCCGTGATTTGGCAGGAGGTGCCCGACTACTCTCCAACTCCCCTGGGACTATCTACTGCAGCCGGGAACCCGTTCTTGCCGCGTAGTGATGTGTTTCGTGGAAGTGGCAGGCGTGAGTACAAGGCTCAGCCCTTACACCTTGCACAGCCTCTCACTCTCACGCATGCCACTTCGTCGCCCGTGCTTTCCCGGAGTTGCGCGTCTATTGCCGAGGTTTCCCTGGGTCTAGTGCACCTGGGATTTCATTTTGGTGGCGTTGTCATGCGTTTGGTGGAAGTGGCAGGCGTGAGTACAAGGCTCACCGCCTTCTTTAGCACATGTGCCTCATAGTGCACAGCCTCTCACTCGCAGGCGTGCCACTACGGCCGCCGTGATCTGGCAGGAGGTGCGCGCCTACTCCCCAACTCCCCTGGGACTATCTACTTCACCCGGGAATAAGTTTTGGCCGCGTGGTGATGTGTTTCGTGGAAGTGGCAGGCGTGAGTACAAGGCTCAGCCCGTACACCTTGCACAGCCTCTCACTCTCACGCATGCCACTCCGTCGCCCGTGCTTTCCCGGAGTTGCGCGTCTATTGCCGAGGTTTCCCTGGGTCTAGTGCACCTGGGATTTCATTTTGGTGGCGTTGTCATGCGTTTGGTGGAAGTGGCAGGCGTGAGGACAAGGCTCACCGCCTTCTTTAGCACATGTGCCTCATAGTGCACAGCCTCTCACTCGCAGGCGTGCCACTACGGCCGCCGTGATTTGGCAGGAGGTGCCCGACTACTCTCCAACTCCCCTGGGACTATCTACTGCACCCGGGAATCCGTTTTGGCCGCGTGGTGATGTGTTTCGTGGAAGTGGCAGGCGTGAGTACAAGACTGACCGCCTTCTTTAGCACATGTGCCTCACAGTGCACAGCCTCTCAATTGCAGGCGTGCCACTACGGCTGCCGTGATTTGGCAGGAGGTGCCCGACTACTCTCCAACTCCCCTGGGACTATCTACTGCACCCGGGAACCCGTTCTTGCCGCGTAGTGATGTGTTTCGTGGAAGTGGCAGGCGTGAGTACAAGGCTCAGCCCGTACACCTTGCACAGCCTCTCACTCTCACGCATGCCACTCCGTCGCCCGTGCTTTCCCGGAGTTGCGCGTCTATTGCCGAGGTTTCCCTGGGTCTAGTGCACCTGGGATTTCATTTTGGTGGCGTTGTCATGCGTTTGGTGGAAGTGGCAGGCGTGAGGACAAGGCTCACCGCCTTCTTTAGCACATGTGCCTCATAGTGCACAGCCTCTCACTCGCAGGCGTGCCCCTACGGCCGCCGTGATCTGGCAGGAGGTGCGCGCCTACTCCCCAACTCCCCTGGGACTATCTACTTCACCCGGGAATAAGTTTTGGCCGCGTGGTGATGTGTTTCGTGGAAGTGGCAGGCGTGAGTACAAGGCTCAGCCCGTACACCTTGCACAGCCTCTCACTCTCACGCATGCCACTCCGTCGCCCGTGCTTTCCCGGAGTTGCGCGTCTATTGCCGAGGTTTCCCTGGGTCTAGTGCACCTGGGATTTCATTTTGGTGGCGTTGTCATGCGTTTGGTGGAAGTGGCAGGCGTGAGGACAAGGCTCACCGCCTTCTTTAGCACATGTGCCTCATAGTGCACAGCCTCTCACTCGCAGGCGTGCCACTACGGCCGCCGTGATTTGGCAGGAGGTGCCCGACTACTCTCCAACTCCCCTGGGACTATCTACTGCACCCGGGAATCCGTTTTGGCCGCGTGGTGATGTGTTTCGTGGAAGTGGCAGGCGTGAGTACAAGACTGACCGCCTTCTTTAGCACATGTGCCTCACAGTGCACAGCCTCTCAATTGCAGGCGTGCCACTACGGCTGCCGTGATTTGGCAGGAGGTGCCCGACTACTCTCCAACTCCCCTGGGACTATCTACTGCACCCGGGAACCCGTTCTTGCCGCGTAGTGATGTGTTTCGTGGAAGTGGCAGGCGTGAGTACAAGGCTCAGCCCTTACACCTTGCACAGCCTCTCACTCTCACGCATGCCACTTCGTCGCCCGTGCTTTCCCGGAGTTGCGCGTCTATTGCCGAGGTTTCCCTGCGTCTAGTGCACCTGGGATTTCATTTTGGTGGCGTTGTCATGCGTTTGGTGGAAGTGGCAGGCGTGAGTACAAGGCTCACCGCCTTCTTTAGCACATGTGCCTCATAGTGCACAGCCTCTCACTCGCAGGCGTGCCACTACGGCCGCCGTGATCTGGCAGGAGGTGCGCGCCTACTCCCCAACTCCCCTGGGACTATCTACTCCACCCGGGAATAAGTTTTGGCCGCGTGGTGATGTGTTTCGTGGAAGTGGCAGGCGTGAGTACAAGGCTCAGCCCGTACACCTTGCACAGCCTCTCACTCTCACGCATGCCACTCCGTCGCCCGTGCTTTCCCGGAGTTGCGCGTCTATTGCCGAGGTTTCCCTGGGTCTAGTGCACCTGGGATTTCATTTTGGTGGCGTTGTCATGCGTTTGGTGGAAGTGGCAGGCGTGAGTACAAGGCTCACCGCCTTCTTTAGCACATGTGCCTCATAGTGCACAGCCTCTCACTCGCAGGCGTGCCACTACGGCCGCCGTGATTTGGCAGGAGGTTCCCGACTACTCTCCAACTCCCCTGGGACTATCTACTGCACCCGGGAATCCGTTTTGGCCGCGTGGTGATGTGTTTCGTGGAAGTGGCAGGCGTGAGTACAAGACTGACCGCCTTCTTTAGCACATGTGCCTCACAGTGCACAGCCTCTCAATTGCAGGCGTGCCACTACGGCTGCCGTGATTTGGCAGGAGGTGCCCGACTACTCTCCAACTCCCCTGGGACTATCTACTGCACCCGGGAACCCGTTCTTGCCGCGTAGTGATGTGTTTCGTGGAAGTGGCAGGCGTGAGTACAAGGCTCAGCCCGTACACCTTGCACAGCCTCTCACTCTCACGCATGCCACTCCGTCGCCCGTGCTTTCCCGGAGTTGCGCGTCTATTGCCGAGGTTTCCCTGGGTCTAGTGCACCTGGGATTTCATTTTGGTGGCGTTGTCATGCGTTTGGTGGAAGTGGCAGGCGTGAGGACAAGGCTCACCGCCTTCTTTAGCACATGTGCCTCATAGTGCACAGCCTCTCACTCGCAGGCGTGCCACTACGGCCGCCGTGATCTGGCAGGAGGTGCGCGCCTACTCCCCAACTCCCCTGGGACTATCTACTTCACCCGGGAATAAGTTTTGGCCGCGTGGTGATGTGTTTCGTGGAAGTGGCAGGCGTGAGTACAAGGCTCAGCCCGTACACCTTGCACAGCCTCTCACTCTCACGCATGCCACTCCGTCGCCCGTGCTTTCCCGGAGTTGCGCGTCTATTGCCGAGGTTTCCCTGGGTCTAGTGCACCTGGGATTTCATTTTGGTGGCGTTGTCATGCGTTTGGTGGAAGTGGCAGGCGTGAGGACAAGGCTCACCGCCTTCTTTAGCACATGTGCCTCATAGTGCACAGCCTCTCACTCGCAGGCGTGCCACTACGGCCGCCGTGATTTGGCAGGAGGTGCCCGACTACTCTCCAACTCCCCTGGGACTATCTACTGCACCCGGGAATCCGTTTTGGCCGCGTGGTGATGTGTTTCGTGGAAGTGGCAGGCGTGAGTACAAGACTGACCGCCTTCTTTAGCACATGTGCCTCACAGTGCACAGCCTCTCAATTGCAGGCGTGCCACTACGGCTGCCGTGATTTGGCAGGAGGTGCCCGACTACTCTCCAACTCCCCTGGGACTATCTACTGCACCCGGGAACCCGTTCTTGCCGCGTAGTGATGTGTTTCGTGGAAGTGGCAGGCGTGAGTACAAGGCTCAGCCCTTACACCTTGCACAGCCTCTCACTCTCACGCATGCCACTTCGTCGCCCGTGCTTTCCCGGAGTTGCGCGTCTATTGCCGAGGTTTCCCTGCGTCTAGTGCACCTGGGATTTCATTTTGGTGGCGTTGTCATGCGTTTGGTGGAAGTGGCAGGCGTGAGTACAAGGCTCACCGCCTTCTTTAGCACATGTGCCTCATAGTGCACAGCCTCTCACTCGCAGGCGTGCCACTACGGCCGCCGTGATCTGGCAGGAGGTGCGCGCCTACTCCCCAACTCCCCTGGGACTATCTACTCCACCCGGGAATAAGTTTTGGCCGCGTGGTGATGTGTTTCGTGGAAGTGGCAGGCGTGAGTACAAGGCTCAGCCCGTACACCTTGCACAGCCTCTCACTCTCACGCATGCCACTCCGTCGCCCGTGCTTTCCCGGAGTTGCGCGTCTATTGCCGAGGTTTCCCTGGGTCTAGTGCACCTGGGATTTCATTTTGGTGGCGTTGTCATGCGTTTGGTGGAAGTGGCAGGCGTGAGTACAAGGCTCACCGCCTTCTTTAGCACATGTGCCTCATAGTGCACAGCCTCTCACTCGCAGGCGTGCCACTACGGCCGCCGTGATTTGGCAGGAGGTTCCCGACTACTCTCCAACTCCCCTGGGACTATCTACTGCACCCGGGAATCCGTTTTGGCCGCGTGGTGATGTGTTTCGTGGAAGTGGCAGGCGTGAGTACAAGACTGACCGCCTTCTTTAGCACATGTGCCTCACAGTGCACAGCCTCTCAATTGCAGGCGTGCCACTACGGCTGCCGTGATTTGGCAGGAGGTGCCCGACTACTCTCCAACTCCCCTGGGACTATCTACTGCACCCGGGAACCCGTTCTTGCCGCGTAGTGATGTGTTTCGTGGAAGTGGCAGGCGTGAGTACAAGGCTCAGCCCGTACACCTTGCACAGCCTCTCACTCTCACGCATGCCACTCCGTCGCCCGTGCTTTCCCGGAGTTGCGCGTCTATTGCCGAGGTTTCCCTGGGTCTAGTGCACCTGGGATTTCATTTTGGTGGCGTTGTCATGCGTTTGGTGGAAGTGGCAGGCGTGAGGACAAGGCTCACCGCCTTCTTTAGCACATGTGCCTCATAGTGCACAGCCTCTCACTCGCAGGCGTGCCACTACGGCCGCCGTGATCTGGCAGGAGGTGCGCGCCTACTCCCCAACTCCCCTGGGACTATCTACTTCACCCGGGAATAAGTTTTGGCCGCGTGGTGATGTGTTTCGTGGAAGTGGCAGGCGTGAGTACAAGGCTCAGCCCGTACACCTTGCACAGCCTCTCACTCTCACGCATGCCACTCCGTCGCCCGTGCTTTCCCGGAGTTGCGCGTCTATTGCCGAGGTTTCCCTGGGTCTAGTGCACCTGGGATTTCATTTTGGTGGCGTTGTCATGCGTTTGGTGGAAGTGGCAGGCGTGAGGACAAGGCTCACCGCCTTCTTTAGCACATGTGCCTCATAGTGCACAGCCTCTCACTCGCAGGCGTGCCACTACGGCCGCCGTGATTTGGCAGGAGGTGCCCGACTACTCTCCAACTCCCCTGGGACTATCTACTGCACCCGGGAATCCGTTTTGGCCGCGTGGTGATGTGTTTCGTGGAAGTGGCAGGCGTGAGTACAAGACTGACCGCCTTCTTTAGCACATGTGCCTCACAGTGCACAGCCTCTCAATTGCAGGCGTGCCACTACGGCTGCCGTGATTTGGCAGGAGGTGCCCGACTACTCTCCAACTCCCCTGGGACTATCTACTGCACCCGGGAACCCGTTCTTGCCGCGTAGTGATGTGTTTCGTGGAAGTGGCAGGCGTGAGTACAAGGCTCAGCCCTTACACCTTGCACAGCCTCTCACTCTCACGCATGCCACTTCGTCGCCCGTGCTTTCCCGGAGTTGCGCGTCTATTGCCGAGGTTTCCCTGCGTCTAGTGCACCTGGGATTTCATTTTGGTGGCGTTGTCATGCGTTTGGTGGAAGTGGCAGGCGTGAGTACAAGGCTCACCGCCTTCTTTAGCACATGTGCCTCATAGTGCACAGCCTCTCACTCGCAGGCGTGCCACTACGGCCGCCGTGATCTGGCAGGAGGTGCGCGCCTACTCCCCAACTCCCCTGGGACTATCTACTTCACCCGGGAATAAGTTTTGGCCGCGTGGTGATGTGTTTCGTGGAAGTGGCAGGCGTGAGTACAAGGCTCAGCCCGTACACCTTGCACAGCCTCTCACTCTCACGCATGCCACTCCGTCGCCCGTGCTTTCCCGGAGTTGCGCGTCTATTGCCGAGGTTTCCCTGGGTCTAGTGCACCTGGGATTTCATTTTGGTGGCGTTGTCATGCGTTTGGTGGAAGTGGCAGGCGTGAGTACAAGGCTCACCGCCTTCTTTAGCACATGTGCCTCATAGTGCACAGCCTCTCACTCGCAGGCGTGCCACTACGGCCGCCGTGATTTGGCAGGAGGTGCCCGACTACTCTCCAACTCCCCTGGGACTATCTACTGCACCCGGGAATCCGTTTTGGCCGCGTGGTGATGTGTTTCGTGGAAGTGGCAGGCGTGAGTACAAGACTGACCGCCTTCTTTAGCACATGTGCCTCACAGTGCACAGCCTCTCAATTGCAGGCGTGCCACTACGGCTGCCGTGATTTGGCAGGAGGTGCCCGACTACTCTCCAACTCCCCTGGGACTATCTACTGCACCCGGGAACCCGTTCTTGCCGCGTAGTGATGTGTTTCGTGGAAGTGGCAGGCGTGAGTACAAGGCTCAGCCCGTACACCTTGCACAGCCTCTCACTCTCACGCATGCCACTCCGTCGCCCGTGCTTTCCCGGAGTTGCGCGTCTATTGCCGAGGTTTCCCTGGGTCTAGTGCACCTGGGATTTCATTTTGGTGGCGTTGTCATGCGTTTGGTGGAAGTGGCAGGCGTGAGGACAAGGCTCACCGCCTTCTTTAGCACATGTGCCTCATAGTGCACAGCCTCTCACTCGCAGGCGTGCCACTACGGCCGCCGTGATCTGGCAGGAGGTGCGCGCCTACTCCCCAACTCCCCTGGGACTATCTACTTCACCCGGGAATAAGTTTTGGCCGCGTGGTGATGTGTTTCGTGGAAGTGGCAGGCGTGAGTACAAGGCTCAGCCCGTACACCTTGCACAGCCTCTCACTCTCACGCATGCCACTCCGTCGCCCGTGCTTTCCCGGAGTTGCGCGTCTATTGCCGAGGTTTCCCTGGGTCTAGTGCACCTGGGATTTCATTTTGGTGGCGTTGTCATGCGTTTGGTGGAAGTGGCAGGCGTGAGGACAAGGCTCACCGCCTTCTTTAGCACATGTGCCTCATAGTGCACAGCCTCTCACTCGCAGGCGTGCCACTACGGCCGCCGTGATTTGGCAGGAGGTGCCCGACTACTCTCCAACTCCCCTGGGACTATCTACTGCACCCGGGAATCCGTTTTGGCCGCGTGGTGATGTGTTTCGTGGAAGTGGCAGGCGTGAGTACAAGACTGACCGCCTTCTTTAGCACATGTGCCTCACAGTGCACAGCCTCTCAATTGCAGGCGTGCCACTACGGCTGCCGTGATTTGGCAGGAGGTGCCCGACTACTCTCCAACTCCCCTGGGACTATCTACTGCACCCGGGAACCCGTTCTTGCCGCGTAGTGATGTGTTTCGTGGAAGTGGCAGGCGTGAGTACAAGGCTCAGCCCTTACACCTTGCACAGCCTCTCACTCTCACGCATGCCACTTCGTCGCCCGTGCTTTCCCGGAGTTGCGCGTCTATTGCCGAGGTTTCCCTGCGTCTAGTGCACCTGGGATTTCATTTTGGTGGCGTTGTCATGCGTTTGGTGGAAGTGGCAGGCGTGAGTACAAGGCTCACCGCCTTCTTTAGCACATGTGCCTCATAGTGCACAGCCTCTCACTCGCAGGCGTGCCACTACGGCCGCCGTGATCTGGCAGGAGGTGCGCGCCTACTCCCCAACTCCCCTGGGACTATCTACTTCACCCGGGAATAAGTTTTGGCCGCGTGGTGATGTGTTTCGTGGAAGTGGCAGGCGTGAGTACAAGGCTCAGCCCGTACACCTTGCACAGCCTCTCACTCTCACGCATGCCACTCCGTCGCCCGTGCTTTCCCGGAGTTGCGCGTCTATTGCCGAGGTTTCCCTGGGTCTAGTGCACCTGGGATTTCATTTTGGTGGCGTTGTCATGCGTTTGGTGGAAGTGGCAGGCGTGAGTACAAGGCTCACCGCCTTCTTTAGCACATGTGCCTCATAGTGCACAGCCTCTCACTCGCAGGCGTGCCACTACGGCCGCCGTGATTTGGCAGGAGGTGCCCGACTACTCTCCAACTCCCCTGGGACTATCTACTGCACCCGGGAATCCGTTTTGGCCGCGTGGTGATGTGTTTCGTGGAAGTGGCAGGCGTGAGTACAAGACTGACCGCCTTCTTTAGCACATGTGCCTCACAGTGCACAGCCTCTCAATTGCAGGCGTGCCACTACGGCTGCCGTGATTTGGCAGGAGGTGCCCGACTACTCTCCAACTCCCCTGGGACTATCTACTGCACCCGGGAACCCGTTCTTGCCGCGTAGTGATGTGTTTCGTGGAAGTGGCAGGCGTGAGTACAAGGCTCAGCCCGTACACCTTGCACAGCCTCTCACTCTCACGCATGCCACTCCGTCGCCCGTGCTTTCCCGGAGTTGCGCGTCTATTGCCGAGGTTTCCCTGGGTCTAGTGCACCTGGGATTTCATTTTGGTGGCGTTGTCATGCGTTTGGTGGAAGTGGCAGGCGTGAGGACAAGGCTCACCGCCTTCTTTAGCACATGTGCCTCATAGTGCACAGCCTCTCACTCGCAGGCGTGCCACTACGGCCGCCGTGATCTGGCAGGAGGTGCGCGCCTACTCCCCAACTCCCCTGGGACTATCTACTTCACCCGGGAATAAGTTTTGGCCGCGTGGTGATGTGTTTCGTGGAAGTGGCAGGCGTGAGTACAAGGCTCAGCCCGTACACCTTGCACAGCCTCTCACTCTCACGCATGCCACTCCGTCGCCCGTGCTTTCCCGGAGTTGCGCGTCTATTGCCGAGGTTTCCCTGGGTCTAGTGCACCTGGGATTTCATTTTGGTGGCGTTGTCATGCGTTTGGTGGAAGTGGCAGGCGTGAGGACAAGGCTCACCGCCTTCTTTAGCACATGTGCCTCATAGTGCACAGCCTCTCACTCGCAGGCGTGCCACTACGGCCGCCGTGATTTGGCAGGAGGTGCCCGACTACTCTCCAACTCCCCTGGGACTATCTACTGCACCCGGGAATCCGTTTTGGCCGCGTGGTGATGTGTTTCGTGGAAGTGGCAGGCGTGAGTACAAGACTGACCGCCTTCTTTAGCACATGTGCCTCACAGTGCACAGCCTCTCAATTGCAGGCGTGCCACTACGGCTGCCGTGATTTGGCAGGAGGTGCCCGACTACTCTCCAACTCCCCTGGGACTATCTACTGCACCCGGGAACCCGTTCTTGCCGCGTAGTGATGTGTTTCGTGGAAGTGGCAGGCGTGAGTACAAGGCTCAGCCCTTACACCTTGCACAGCCTCTCACTCTCACGCATGCCACTTCGTCGCCCGTGCTTTCCCGGAGTTGCGCGTCTATTGCCGAGGTTTCCCTGCGTCTAGTGCACCTGGGATTTCATTTTGGTGGCGTTGTCATGCGTTTGGTGGAAGTGGCAGGCGTGAGTACAAGGCTCACCGCCTTCTTTAGCACATGTGCCTCATAGTGCACAGCCTCTCACTCGCAGGCGTGCCACTACGGCCGCCGTGATCTGGCAGGAGGTGCGCGCCTACTCCCCAACTCCCCTGGGACTATCTACTTCACCCGGGAATAAGTTTTGGCCGCGTGGTGATGTGTTTCGTGGAAGTGGCAGGCGTGAGTACAAGGCTCAGCCCGTACACCTTGCACAGCCTCTCACTCTCACGCATGCCACTCCGTCGCCCGTGCTTTCCCGGAGTTGCGCGTCTATTGCCGAGGTTTCCCTGGGTCTAGTGCACCTGGGATTTCATTTTGGTGGCGTTGTCATGCGTTTGGTGGAAGTGGCAGGCGTGAGTACAAGGCTCACCGCCTTCTTTAGCACATGTGCCTCATAGTGCACAGCCTCTCACTCGCAGGCGTGCCACTACGGCCGCCGTGATTTGGCAGGAGGTGCCCGACTACTCTCCAACTCCCCTGGGACTATCTACTGCACCCGGGAATCCGTTTTGGCCGCGTGGTGATGTGTTTCGTGGAAGTGGCAGGCGTGAGTACAAGACTGACCGCCTTCTTTAGCACATGTGCCTCACAGTGCACAGCCTCTCAATTGCAGGCGTGCCACTACGGCTGCCGTGATTTGGCAGGAGGTGCCCGACTACTCTCCAACTCCCCTGGGACTATCTACTGCACCCGGGAACCCGTTCTTGCCGCGTAGTGATGTGTTTCGTGGAAGTGGCAGGCGTGAGTACAAGGCTCAGCCCGTACACCTTGCACAGCCTCTCACTCTCACGCATGCCACTCCGTCGCCCGTGCTTTCCCGGAGTTGCGCGTCTATTTCCGAGGTTTCCCTGGGTCTAGTGCACCTGGGATTTCATTTTGGTGGCGTTGTCATGCGTTTGGTGGAAGTGGCAGGCGTGAGGACAAGGCTCACCGCCTTCTTTAGCACATGTGCCTCATAGTGCACAGCCTCTCACTCGCAGGCGTGCCACTACGGCCGCCGTGATCTGGCAGGAGGTGCGCGCCTACTCCCCAACTCCCCTGGGACTATCTACTTCACCCGGGAATAAGTTTTGGCCGCGTGGTGATGTGTTTCGTGGAAGTGGCAGGCGTGAGTACAAGGCTCAGCCCGTACACCTTGCACAGCCTCTCACTCTCACGCATGCCACTCCGTCGCCCGTGCTTTCCCGGAGTTGCGCGTCTATTGCCGAGGTTTCCCTGGGTCTAGTGCACCTGGGATTTCATTTTGGTGGCGTTGTCATGCGTTTGGTGGAAGTGGCAGGCGTGAGGACAAGGCTCACCGCCTTCTTTAGCACATGTGCCTCATAGTGCACAGCCTCTCACTCGCAGGCGTGCCACTACGGCCGCCGTGATTTGGCAGGAGGTGCCCGACTACTCTCCAACTCCCCTGGGACTATCTACTGCACCCGGGAATCCGTTTTGGCCGCGTGGTGATGTGTTTCGTGGAAGTGGCAGGCGTGAGTACAAGACTGACCGCCTTCTTTAGCACATGTGCCTCACAGTGCACAGCCTCTCAATTGCAGGCGTGCCACTACGGCTGCCGTGATTTGGCAGGAGGTGCCCGACTACTCTCCAACTCCCCTGGGACTATCTACTGCACCCGGGAACCCGTTCTTGCCGCGTAGTGATGTGTTTCGTGGAAGTGGCAGGCGTGAGTACAAGGCTCAGCCCTTACACCTTGCACAGCCTCTCACTCTCACGCATGCCACTTCGTCGCCCGTGCTTTCCCGGAGTTGCGCGTCTATTGCCGAGGTTTCCCTGCGTCTAGTGCACCTGGGATTTCATTTTGGTGGCGTTGTCATGCGTTTGGTGGAAGTGGCAGGCGTGAGTACAAGGCTCACCGCCTTCTTTAGCACATGTGCCTCATAGTGCACAGCCTCTCACTCGCAGGCGTGCCACTACGGCCGCCGTGATCTGGCAGGAGGTGCGCGCCTACTCCCCAACTCCCCTGGGACTATCTACTTCACCCGGGAATAAGTTTTGGCCGCGTGGTGATGTGTTTCGTGGAAGTGGCAGGCGTGAGTACAAGGCTCAGCCCGTACACCTTGCACAGCCTCTCACTCTCACGCATGCCACTCCGTCGCCCGTGCTTTCCCGGAGTTGCGCGTCTATTGCCGAGGTTTCCCTGGGTCTAGTGCACCTGGGATTTCATTTTGGTGGCGTTGTCATGCGTTTGGTGGAAGTGGCAGGCGTGAGTACAAGGCTCACCGCCTTCTTTAGCACATGTGCCTCATAGTGCACAGCCTCTCACTCGCAGGCGTGCCACTACGGCCGCCGTGATTTGGCAGGAGGTGCCCGACTACTCTCCAACTCCCCTGGGACTATCTACTGCACCCGGGAATCCGTTTTGGCCGCGTGGTGATGTGTTTCGTGGAAGTGGCAGGCGTGAGTACAAGACTGACCGCCTTCTTTAGCACATGTGCCTCACAGTGCACAGCCTCTCAATTGCAGGCGTGCCACTACGGCTGCCGTGATTTGGCAGGAGGTGCCCGACTACTCTCCAACTCCCCTGGGACTATCTACTGCACCCGGGAACCCGTTCTTGCCGCGTAGTGATGTGTTTCGTGGAAGTGGCAGGCGTGAGTACAAGGCTCAGCCCGTACACCTTGCACAGCCTCTCACTCTCACGCATGCCACTCCGTCGCCCGTGCTTTCCCGGAGTTGCGCGTCTATTGCCGAGGTTTCCCTGGGTCTAGTGCACCTGGGATTTCATTTTGGTGGCGTTGTCATGCGTTTGGTGGAAGTGGCAGGCGTGAGGACAAGGCTCACCGCCTTCTTTAGCACATGTGCCTCATAGTGCACAGCCTCTCACTCGCAGGCGTGCCACTACGGCCGCCGTGATCTGGCAGGAGGTGCGCGCCTACTCCCCAACTCCCCTGGGACTATCTACTTCACCCGGGAATAAGTTTTGGCCGCGTGGTGATGTGTTTCGTGGAAGTGGCAGGCGTGAGTACAAGGCTCAGCCCGTACACCTTGCACAGCCTCTCACTCTCACGCATGCCACTCCGTCGCCCGTGCTTTCCCGGAGTTGCGCGTCTATTGCCGAGGTTTCCCTGGGTCTAGTGCACCTGGGATTTCATTTTGGTGGCGTTGTCATGCGTTTGGTGGAAGTGGCAGGCGTGAGGACAAGGCTCACCGCCTTCTTTAGCACATGTGCCTCATAGTGCACAGCCTCTCACTCGCAGGCGTGCCACTACGGCCGCCGTGATTTGGCAGGAGGTGCCCGACTACTCTCCAACTCCCCTGGGACTATCTACTGCACCCGGGAATCCGTTTTGGCCGCGTGGTGATGTGTTTCGTGGAAGTGGCAGGCGTGAGTACAAGACTGACCGCCTTCTTTAGCACATGTGCCTCACAGTGCACAGCCTCTCAATTGCAGGCGTGCCACTACGGCTGCCGTGATTTGGCAGGAGGTGCCCGACTACTCTCCAACTCCCCTGGGACTATCTACTGCACCCGGGAACCCGTTCTTGCCGCGTAGTGATGTGTTTCGTGGAAGTGGCAGGCGTGAGTACAAGGCTCAGCCCTTACACCTTGCACAGCCTCTCACTCTCACGCATGCCACTTCGTCGCCCGTGCTTTCCCGGAGTTGCGCGTCTATTGCCGAGGTTTCCCTGCGTCTAGTGCACCTGGGATTTCATTTTGGTGGCGTTGTCATGCGTTTGGTGGAAGTGGCAGGCGTGAGTACAAGGCTCACCGCCTTCTTTAGCACATGTGCCTCATAGTGCACAGCCTCTCACTCGCAGGCGTGCCACTACGGCCGCCGTGATCTGGCAGGAGGTGCGCGCCTACTCCCCAACTCCCCTGGGACTATCTACTTCACCCGGGAATAAGTTTTGGCCGCGTGGTGATGTGTTTCGTGGAAGTGGCAGGCGTGAGTACAAGGCTCAGCCCGTACACCTTGCACAGCCTCTCACTCTCACGCATGCCACTCCGTCGCCCGTGCTTTCCCGGAGTTGCGCGTCTATTGCCGAGGTTTCCCTGGGTCTAGTGCACCTGGGATTTCATTTTGGTGGCGTTGTCATGCGTTTGGTGGAAGTGGCAGGCGTGAGTACAAGGCTCACCGCCTTCTTTAGCACATGTGCCTCATAGTGCACAGCCTCTCACTCGCAGGCGTGCCACTACGGCCGCCGTGATTTGGCAGGAGGTGCCCGACTACTCTCCAACTCCCCTGGGACTATCTACTGCACCCGGGAATCCGTTTTGGCCGCGTGGTGATGTGTTTCGTGGAAGTGGCAGGCGTGAGTACAAGACTGACCGCCTTCTTTAGCACATGTGCCTCACAGTGCACAGCCTCTCAATTGCAGGCGTGCCACTACGGCTGCCGTGATTTGGCAGGAGGTGCCCGACTACTCTCCAACTCCCCTGGGACTATCTACTGCACCCGGGAACCCGTTCTTGCCGCGTAGTGATGTGTTTCGTGGAAGTGGCAGGCGTGAGTACAAGGCTCAGCCCGTACACCTTGCACAGCCTCTCACTCTCACGCATGCCACTCCGTCGCCCGTGCTTTCCCGGAGTTGCGCGTCTATTGCCGAGGTTTCCCTGGGTCTAGTGCACCTGGGATTTCATTTTGGTGGCGTTGTCATGCGTTTGGTGGAAGTGGCAGGCGTGAGGACAAGGCTCACCGCCTTCTTTAGCACATGTGCCTCATAGTGCACAGCCTCTCACTCGCAGGCGTGCCACTACGGCCGCCGTGATCTGGCAGGAGGTGCGCGCCTACTCCCCAACTCCCCTGGGACTATCTACTTCACCCGGGAATAAGTTTTGGCCGCGTGGTGATGTGTTTCGTGGAAGTGGCAGGCGTGAGTACAAGGCTCAGCCCGTACACCTTGCACAGCCTCTCACTCTCACGCATGCCACTCCGTCGCCCGTGCTTTCCCGGAGTTGCGCGTCTATTGCCGAGGTTTCCCTGGGTCTAGTGCACCTGGGATTTCATTTTGGTGGCGTTGTCATGCGTTTGGTGGAAGTGGCAGGCGTGAGGACAAGGCTCACCGCCTTCTTTAGCACATGTGCCTCATAGTGCACAGCCTCTCACTCGCAGGCGTGCCACTACGGCCGCCGTGATTTGGCAGGAGGTGCCCGACTACTCTCCAACTCCCCTGGGACTATCTACTGCACCCGGGAATCCGTTTTGGCCGCGTGGTGATGTGTTTCGTGGAAGTGGCAGGCGTGAGTACAAGACTGACCGCCTTCTTTAGCACATGTGCCTCACAGTGCACAGCCTCTCAATTGCAGGCGTGCCACTACGGCTGCCGTGATTTGGCAGGAGGTGCCCGACTACTCTCCAACTCCCCTGGGACTATCTACTGCACCTGGGAACCCGTTCTTGCCGCGTAGTGATGTGTTTCGTGGAAGTGGCAGGCGTGAGTACAAGGCTCAGCCCTTACACCTTGCACAGCCTCTCACTCTCACGCATGCCACTTCGTCGCCCGTGCTTTCCCGGAGTTGCGCGTCTATTGCCGAGGTTTCCCTGCGTCTAGTGCACCTGGGATTTCATTTTGGTGGCGTTGTCATGCGTTTGGTGGAAGTGGCAGGCGTGAGTACAAGGCTCACCGCCTTCTTTAGCACATGTGCCTCATAGTGCACAGCCTCTCACTCGCAGGCGTGCCACTACGGCCGCCGTGATCTGGCAGGAGGTGCGCGCCTACTCCCCAACTCCCCTGGGACTATCTACTTCACCCGGGAATAAGTTTTGGCCGCGTGGTGATGTGTTTCGTGGAAGTGGCAGGCGTGAGTACAAGGCTCAGCCCGTACACCTTGCACAGCCTCTCACTCTCACGCATGCCACTCCGTCGCCCGTGCTTTCCCGGAGTTGCGCGTCTATTGCCGAGGTTTCCCTGGGTCTAGTGCACCTGGGATTTCATTTTGGTGGCGTTGTCATGCGTTTGGTGGAAGTGGCAGGCGTGAGTACAAGGCTCACCGCCTTCTTTAGCACATGTGCCTCATAGTGCACAGCCTCTCACTCGCAGGCGTGCCACTACGGCCGCCGTGATTTGGCAGGAGGTGCCCGACTACTCTCCAACTCCCCTGGGACTATCTACTGCACCCGGGAATCCGTTTTGGCCGCGTGGTGATGTGTTTCGTGGAAGTGGCAGGCGTGAGTACAAGACTGACCGCCTTCTTTAGCACATGTGCCTCACAGTGCACAGCCTCTCAATTGCAGGCGTGCCACTACGGCTGCCGTGATTTGGCAGGAGGTGCCCGACTACTCTCCAACTCCCCTGGGACTATCTACTGCACCCGGGAACCCGTTCTTGCCGCGTAGTGATGTGTTTCGTGGAAGTGGCAGGCGTGAGTACAAGGCTCAGCCCGTACACCTTGCACAGCCTCTCACTCTCACGCATGCCACTCCGTCGCCCGTGCTTTCCCGGAGTTGCGCGTCTATTGCCGAGGTTTCCCTGGGTCTAGTGCACCTGGGATTTCATTTTGGTGGCGTTGTCATGCGTTTGGTGGAAGTGGCAGGCGTGAGGACAAGGCTCACCGCCTTCTTTAGCACATGTGCCTCATAGTGCACAGCCTCTCACTCGCAGGCGTGCCACTACGGCCGCCGTGATCTGGCAGGAGGTGCGCGCCTACTCCCCAACTCCCCTGGGACTATCTACTTCACCCGGGAATAAGTTTTGGCCGCGTGGTGATGTGTTTCGTGGAAGTGGCAGGCGTGAGTACAAGGCTCAGCCCGTACACCTTGCACAGCCTCTCACTCTCACGCATGCCACTCCGTCGCCCGTGCTTTCCCGGAGTTGCGCGTCTATTGCCGAGGTTTCCCTGGGTCTAGTGCACCTGGGATTTCATTTTGGTGGCGTTGTCATGCGTTTGGTGGAAGTGGCAGGCGTGAGGACAAGGCTCACCGCCTTCTTTAGCACATGTGCCTCATAGTGCACAGCCTCTCACTCGCAGGCGTGCCACTACGGCCGCCGTGATTTGGCAGGAGGTGCCCGACTACTCTCCAACTCCCCTGGGACTATCTACTGCACCCGGGAATCCGTTTTGGCCGCGTGGTGATGTGTTTCGTGGAAGTGGCAGGCGTGAGTACAAGACTGACCGCCTTCTTTAGCACATGTGCCTCACAGTGCACAGCCTCTCAATTGCAGGCGTGCCACTACGGCTGCCGTGATTTGGCAGGAGGTGCCCGACTACTCTCCAACTCCCCTGGGACTATCTACTGCACCCGGGAACCCGTTCTTGCCGCGTAGTGATGTGTTTCGTGGAAGTGGCAGGCGTGAGTACAAGGCTCAGCCCTTACACCTTGCACAGCCTCTCACTCTCACGCATGCCACTTCGTCGCCCGTGCTTTCCCGGAGTTGCGCGTCTATTGCCGAGGTTTCCCTGCGTCTAGTGCACCTGGGATTTCATTTTGGTGGCGTTGTCATGCGTTTGGTGGAAGTGGCAGGCGTGAGTACAAGGCTCACCGCCTTCTTTAGCACATGTGCCTCATAGTGCACAGCCTCTCACTCGCAGGCGTGCCACTACGGCCGCCGTGATCTGGCAGGAGGTGCGCGCCTACTCCCCAACTCCCCTGGGACTATCTACTTCACCCGGGAATAAGTTTTGGCCGCGTGGTGATGTGTTTCGTGGAAGTGGCAGGCGTGAGTACAAGGCTCAGCCCGTACACCTTGCACAGCCTCTCACTCTCACGCATGCCACTCCGTCGCCCGTGCTTTCCCGGAGTTGCGCGTCTATTGCCGAGGTTTCCCTGGGTCTAGTGCACCTGGGATTTCATTTTGGTGGCGTTGTCATGCGTTTGGTGGAAGTGGCAGGCGTGAGTACAAGGCTCACCGCCTTCTTTAGCACATGTGCCTCATAGTGCACAGCCTCTCACTCGCAGGCGTGCCACTACGGCCGCCGTGATTTGGCAGGAGGTGCCCGACTACTCTCCAACTCCCCTGGGACTATCTACTGCACCCGGGAATCCGTTTTGGCCGCGTGGTGATGTGTTTCGTGGAAGTGGCAGGCGTGAGTACAAGACTGACCGCCTTCTTTAGCACATGTGCCTCACAGTGCACAGCCTCTCAATTGCAGGCGTGCCACTACGGCTGCCGTGATTTGGCAGGAGGTGCCCGACTACTCTCCAACTCCCCTGGGACTATCTACTGCACCCGGGAACCCGTTCTTGCCGCGTAGTGATGTGTTTCGTGGAAGTGGCAGGCGTGAGTACAAGGCTCAGCCCGTACACCTTGCACAGCCTCTCACTCTCACGCATGCCACTCCGTCGCCCGTGCTTTCCCGGAGTTGCGCGTCTATTGCCGAGGTTTCCCTGGGTCTAGTGCACCTGGGATTTCATTTTGGTGGCGTTGTCATGCGTTTGGTGGAAGTGGCAGGCGTGAGGACAAGGCTCACCGCCTTCTTTAGCACATGTGCCTCATAGTGCACAGCCTCTCACTCGCAGGCGTGCCACTACGGCCGCCGTGATCTGGCAGGAGGTGCGCGCCTACTCCCCAACTCCCCTGGGACTATCTACTTCACCCGGGAATAAGTTTTGGCCGCGTGGTGATGTGTTTCGTGGAAGTGGCAGGCGTGAGTACAAGGCTCAGCCCGTACACCTTGCACAGCCTCTCACTCTCACGCATGCCACTCCGTCGCCCGTGCTTTCCCGGAGTTGCGCGTCTATTGCCGAGGTTTCCCTGGGTCTAGTGCACCTGGGATTTCATTTTGGTGGCGTTGTCATGCGTTTGGTGGAAGTGGCAGGCGTGAGGACAAGGCTCACCGCCTTCTTTAGCACATGTGCCTCATAGTGCACAGCCTCTCACTCGCAGGCGTGCCACTACGGCCGCCGTGATTTGGCAGGAGGTGCCCGACTACTCTCCAACTCCCCTGGGACTATCTACTGCACCCGGGAATCCGTTTTGGCCGCGTGGTGATGTGTTTCGTGGAAGTGGCAGGCGTGAGTACAAGACTGACCGCCTTCTTTAGCACATGTGCCTCACAGTGCACAGCCTCTCAATTGCAGGCGTGCCACTACGGCTGCCGTGATTTGGCAGGAGGTGCCCGACTACTCTCCAACTCCCCTGGGACTATCTACTGCACCCGGGAACCCGTTCTTGCCGCGTAGTGATGTGTTTCGTGGAAGTGGCAGGCGTGAGTACAAGGCTCAGCCCTTACACCTTGCACAGCCTCTCACTCTCACGCATGCCACTTCGTCGCCCGTGCTTTCCCGGAGTTGCGCGTCTATTGCCGAGGTTTCCCTGCGTCTAGTGCACCTGGGATTTCATTTTGGTGGCGTTGTCATGCGTTTGGTGGAAGTGGCAGGCGTGAGTACAAGGCTCACCGCCTTCTTTAGCACATGTGCCTCATAGTGCACAGCCTCTCACTCGCAGGCGTGCCACTACGGCCGCCGTGATCTGGCAGGAGGTGCGCGCCTACTCCCCAACTCCCCTGGGACTATCTACTTCACCCGGGAATAAGTTTTGGCCGCGTGGTGATGTGTTTCGTGGAAGTGGCAGGCGTGAGTACAAGGCTCAGCCCGTACACCTTGCACAGCCTCTCACTCTCACGCATGCCACTCCGTCGCCCGTGCTTTCCCGGAGTTGCGCGTCTATTGCCGAGGTTTCCCTGGGTCTAGTGCACCTGGGATTTCATTTTGGTGGCGTTGTCATGCGTTTGGTGGAAGTGGCAGGCGTGAGTACAAGGCTCACCGCCTTCTTTAGCACATGTGCCTCATAGTGCACAGCCTCTCACTCGCAGGCGTGCCACTACGGCCGCCGTGATTTGGCAGGAGGTGCCCGACTACTCTCCAACTCCCCTGGGACTATCTACTGCACCCGGGAATCCGTTTTGGCCGCGTGGTGATGTGTTTCGTGGAAGTGGCAGGCGTGAGTACAAGACTGACCGCCTTCTTTAGCACATGTGCCTCACAGTGCACAGCCTCTCAATTGCAGGCGTGCCACTACGGCTGCCGTGATTTGGCAGGAGGTGCCCGACTACTCTCCAACTCCCCTGGGACTATCTACTGCACCCGGGAACCCGTTCTTGCCGCGTAGTGATGTGTTTCGTGGAAGTGGCAGGCGTGAGTACAAGGCTCAGCCCGTACACCTTGCACAGCCTCTCACTCTCACGCATGCCACTCCGTCGCCCGTGCTTTCCCGGAGTTGCGCGTCTATTGCCGAGGTTTCCCTGGGTCTAGTGCACCTGGGATTTCATTTTGGTGGCGTTGTCATGCGTTTGGTGGAAGTGGCAGGCGTGAGGACAAGGCTCACCGCCTTCTTTAGCACATGTGCCTCATAGTGCACAGCCTCTCACTCGCAGGCGTGCCACTACGGCCGCCGTGATCTGGCAGGAGGTGCGCGCCTACTCCCCAACTCCCCTGGGACTATCTACTTCACCCGGGAATAAGTTTTGGCCGCGTGGTGATGTGTTTCGTGGAAGTGGCAGGCGTGAGTACAAGGCTCAGCCCGTACACCTTGCACAGCCTCTCACTCTCACGCATGCCACTCCGTCGCCCGTGCTTTCCCGGAGTTGCGCGTCTATTGCCGAGGTTTCCCTGGGTCTAGTGCACCTGGGATTTCATTTTGGTGGCGTTGTCATGCGTTTGGTGGAAGTGGCAGGCGTGAGGACAAGGCTCACCGCCTTCTTTAGCACATGTGCCTCATAGTGCACAGCCTCTCACTCGCAGGCGTGCCACTACGGCCGCCGTGATTTGGCAGGAGGTGCCCGACTACTCTCCAACTCCCCTGGGACTATCTACTGCACCCGGGAATCCGTTTTGGCCGCGTGGTGATGTGTTTCGTGGAAGTGGCAGGCGTGAGTACAAGACTGACCGCCTTCTTTAGCACATGTGCCTCACAGTGCACAGCCTCTCAATTGCAGGCGTGCCACTACGGCTGCCGTGATTTGGCAGGAGGTGCCCGACTACTCTCCAACTCCCCTGGGACTATCTACTGCACCCGGGAACCCGTTCTTGCCGCGTAGTGATGTGTTTCGTGGAAGTGGCAGGCGTGAGTACAAGGCTCAGCCCTTACACCTTGCACAGCCTCTCACTCTCACGCTTGCCACTTCGTCGCCCGTGCTTTCCCGGAGTTGCGCGTCTATTGCCGAGGTTTCCCTGCGTCTAGTGCACCTGGGATTTCATTTTGGTGGCGTTGTCATGCGTTTGGTGGAAGTGGCAGGCGTGAGTACAAGGCTCACCGCCTTCTTTAGCACATGTGCCTCATAGTGCACAGCCTCTCACTCGCAGGCGTGCCACTACGGCCGCCGTGATCTGGCAGGAGGTGCGCGCCTACTCCCCAACTCCCCTGGGACTATCTACTTCACCCGGGAATAAGTTTTGGCCGCGTGGTGATGTGTTTCGTGGAAGTGGCAGGCGTGAGTACAAGGCTCAGCCCGTACACCTTGCACAGCCTCTCACTCTCACGCATGCCACTCCGTCGCCCGTGCTTTCCCGGAGTTGCGCGTCTATTGCCGAGGTTTCCCTGGGTCTAGTGCACCTGGGATTTCATTTTGGTGGCGTTGTCATGCGTTTGGTGGAAGTGGCAGGCGTGAGTACAAGGCTCACCGCCTTCTTTAGCACATGTGCCTCATAGTGCACAGCCTCTCACTCGCAGGCGTGCCACTACGGCCGCCGTGATTTGGCAGGAGGTGCCCGACTACTCTCCAACTCCCCTGGGACTATCTACTGCACCCGGGAATCCGTTTTGGCCGCGTGGTGATGTGTTTCGTGGAAGTGGCAGGCGTGAGTACAAGACTGACCGCCTTCTTTAGCACATGTGCCTCACAGTGCACAGCCTCTCAATTGCAGGCGTGCCACTACGGCTGCCGTGATTTGGCAGGAGGTGCCCGACTACTCTCCAACTCCCCTGGGACTATCTACTGCACCCGGGAACCCGTTCTTGCCGCGTAGTGATGTGTTTCGTGGAAGTGGCAGGCGTGAGTACAAGGCTCAGCCCGTACACCTTGCACAGCCTCTCACTCTCACGCATGCCACTCCGTCGCCCGTGCTTTCCCGGAGTTGCGCGTCTATTGCCGAGGTTTCCCTGGGTCTAGTGCACCTGGGATTTCATTTTGGTGGCGTTGTCATGCGTTTGGTGGAAGTGGCAGGCGTGAGGACAAGGCTCACCGCCTTCTTTAGCACATGTGCCTCATAGTGCACAGCCTCTCACTCGCAGGCGTGCCACTACGGCCGCCGTGATCTGGCAGGAGGTGCGCGCCTACTCCCCAACTCCCCTGGGACTATCTACTTCACCCGGGAATAAGTTTTGGCCGCGTGGTGATGTGTTTCGTGGAAGTGGCAGGCGTGAGTACAAGGCTCAGCCCGTACACCTTGCACAGCCTCTCACTCTCACGCATGCCACTCCGTCGCCCGTGCTTTCCCGGAGTTGCGCGTCTATTGCCGAGGTTTCCCTGGGTCTAGTGCACCTGGGATTTCATTTTGGTGGCGTTGTCATGCGTTTGGTGGAAGTGGCAGGCGTGAGGACAAGGCTCACCGCCTTCTTTAGCACATGTGCCTCATAGTGCACAGCCTCTCACTCGCAGGCGTGCCACTACGGCCGCCGTGATTTGGCAGGAGGTGCCCGACTACTCTCCAACTCCCCTGGGACTATCTACTGCACCCGGGAATCCGTTTTGGCCGCGTGGTGATGTGTTTCGTGGAAGTGGCAGGCGTGAGTACAAGACTGACCGCCTTCTTTAGCACATGTGCCTCACAGTGCACAGCCTCTCAATTGCAGGCGTGCCACTACGGCTGCCGTGATTTGGCAGGAGGTGCCCGACTACTCTCCAACTCCCCTGGGACTATCTACTGCACCCGGGAACCCGTTCTTGCCGCGTAGTGATGTGTTTCGTGGAAGTGGCAGGCGTGAGTACAAGGCTCAGCCCGTACACCTTGCACAGCCTCTCACTCTCACGCATGCCACTCCGTCGCCCGTGCTTTCCCGGAGTTGCGCGTCTATTGCCGAGGTTTCCCTGGGTCTAGTGCACCTGGGATTTCATTTTAGTGGCGTTGTCATGCGTTTGGTGGAAGTGGCAGGCGTGAGGACAAGGCTCACCGCCTTCTTTAGCACATGTGCCTCATAGTGCACAGCCTCTCACTCGCAGGCGTGCCACTACGGCCGCCGTGATCTGGCAGGAGGTGCGCGCCTACTCCCCAACTCCCCTGGGACTATCTACTTCACCCGGGAATAAGTTTTGGCCGCGTGGTGATGTGTTTCGTGGAAGTGGCAGGCGTGAGTACAAGGCTCAGCCCGTACACCTTGCACAGCCTCTCACTCTCACGCATGCCACTCCGTCGCCCGTGCTTTCCCGGAGTTGCGCGTCTATTGCCGAGGTTTCCCTGGGTCTAGTGCACCTGGGATTTCATTTTGGTGGCGTTGTCATGCGTTTGGTGGAAGTGGCAGGCGTGAGTACAAGGCTCACCGCCTTCTTTAGCACATGTGCCTCATAGTGCACAGCCTCTCACTCGCAGGCGTGCCACTACGGCCGCCGTGATTTGGCAGGAGGTGCCCGACTACTCTCCAACTCCCCTGGGACTATCTACTGCACCCGGGAATCCGTTTTGGCCGCGTGGTGATGTGTTTCGTGGAAGTGGCAGGCGTGAGTACAAGACTGACCGCCTTCTTTAGCACATGTGCCTCACAGTGCACAGCCTCTCAATTGCAGGCGTGCCACTACGGCTGCCGTGATTTGGCAGGAGGTGCCCGACTACTCTCCAACTCCCCTGGGACTATCTACTGCACCCGGGAACCCGTTCTTGCCGCGTAGTGATGTGTTTCGTGGAAGTGGCAGGCGTGAGTACAAGGCTCAGCCCGTACACCTTGCACAGCCTCTCACTCTCACGCATGCCACTCCGTCGCCCGTGCTTTCCCGGAGTTGCGCGTCTATTGCCGAGGTTTCCCTGGGTCTAGTGCACCTGGGATTTCATTTTGGTGGCGTTGTCATGCGTTTGGTGGAAGTGGCAGGCGTGAGGACAAGGCTCACCGCCTTCTTTAGCACATGTGCCTCATAGTGCACAGCCTCTCACTCGCAGGCGTGCCACTACGGCCGCCGTGATCTGGCAGGAGGTGCGCGCCTACTCCCCAACTCCCCTGGGACTATCTACTTCACCCGGGAATAAGTTTTGGCCGCGTGGTGATGTGTTTCGTGGAAGTGGCAGGCGTGAGTACAAGGCTCAGCCCGTACACCTTGCACAGCCTCTCACTCTCACGCATGCCACTCCGTCGCCCGTGCTTTCCCGGAGTTGCGCGTCTATTGCCGAGGTTTCCCTGGGTCTAGTGCACCTGGGATTTCATTTTGGTGGCGTTGTCATGCGTTTGGTGGAAGTGGCAGGCGTGAGGACAAGGCTCACCGCCTTCTTTAGCACATGTGCCTCATAGTGCACAGCCTCTCACTCGCAGGCGTGCCACTACGGCCGCCGTGATTTGGCAGGAGGTGCCCGACTACTCTCCAACTCCCCTGGGACTATCTACTGCACCCGGGAATCCGTTTTGGCCGCGTGGTGATGTGTTTCGTGGAAGTGGCAGGCGTGAGTACAAGACTGACCGCCTTCTTTAGCACATGTGCCTCACAGTGCACAGCCTCTCAATTGCAGGCGTGCCACTACGGCTGCCGTGATTTGGCAGGAGGTGCCCGACTACTCTCCAACTCCCCTGGGACTATCTACTGCACCCGGGAACCCGTTCTTGCCGCGTAGTGATGTGTTTCGTGGAAGTGGCAGGCGTGAGTACAAGGCTCAGCCCGTACACCTTGCACAGCCTCTCACTCTCACGCATGCCACTCCGTCGCCCGTGCTTTCCCGGAGTTGCGCGTCTATTGCCGAGGTTTCCCTGGGTCTAGTGCACCTGGGATTTCATTTTAGTGGCGTTGTCATGCGTTTGGTGGAAGTGGCAGGCGTGAGGACAAGGCTCACCGCCTTCTTTAGCACATGTGCCTCATAGTGCACAGCCTCTCACTCGCAGGCGTGCCACTACGGCCGCCGTGATCTGGCAGGAGGTGCGCGCCTACTCCCCAACTCCCCTGGGACTATCTACTTCACCCGGGAATAAGTTTTGGCCGCGTGGTGATGTGTTTCGTGGAAGTGGCAGGCGTGAGTACAAGGCTCAGCCCGTACACCTTGCACAGCCTCTCACTCTCACGCATGCCACTCCGTCGCCCGTGCTTTCCCGGAGTTGCGCGTCTATTGCCGAGGTTTCCCTGGGTCTAGTGCACCTGGGATTTCATTTTGGTGGCGTTGTCATGCGTTTGGTGGAAGTGGCAGGCGTGAGGACAAGGCTCACCGCCTTCTTTAGCACATGTGCCTCATAGTGCACAGCCTCTCACTCGCAGGCGTGCCACTACGGCCGCCGTGATTTGGCAGGAGGTGCCCGACTACTCTCCAACTCCCCTGGGACTATCTACTGCACCCGGGAATCCGTTTTGGCCGCGTGGTGATGTGTTTCGTGGAAGTGGCAGGCGTGAGTACAAGACTGACCGCCTTCTTTAGCACATGTGCCTCACAGTGCACAGCCTCTCAATTGCAGGCGTGCCACTACGGCTGCCGTGATTTGGCAGGAGGTGCCCGACTACTCTCCAACTCCCCTGGGACTATCTACTGCACCCGGGAATCCGTTCTTGCCGCGTAGTGATGTGTTTCGTGGAAGTGGCAGGCGTGAGTACAAGGCTCAGCCCGTACACCTTGCACAGCCTCTCACTCTCACGCATGCCACTCCGTCGCCCGTGCTTTCCCGGAGTTGCGCGTCTATTGCCGAGGTTTCCCTGGGTCTAGTGCACCTGGGATTTCATTTTGGTGGCGTTGTCATGCGTTTGGTGGAAGTGGCAGGCGTGAGGACAAGGCTCACCGCCTTCTTTAGCACATGTGCCTCATAGTGCACAGCCTCTCACTCGCAGGCGTGCCACTACGGCCGCCGTGATCTGGCAGGAGGTGCGCGCCTACTCCCCAACTCCCCTGGGACTATCTACTTCACCCGGGAATAAGTTTTGGCCGCGTGGTGATGTGTTTCGTGGAAGTGGCAGGCGTGAGTACAAGGCTCAGCCCGTACACCTTGCACAGCCTCTCACTCTCACGCATGCCACTCCGTCGCCCGTGCTTTCCCGGAGTTGCGCGTCTATTGCCGAGGTTTCCCTGGGTCTAGTGCACCTGGGATTTCATTTTGGTGGCGTTGTCATGCGTTTGGTGGAAGTGGCAGGCGTGAGGACAAGGCTCACCGCCTTCTTTAGCACATGTGCCTCATAGTGCACAGCCTCTCACTCGCAGGCGTGCCACTACGGCCGCCGTGATTTGGCAGGAGGTGCCCGACTACTCTCCAACTCCCCTGGGACTATCTACTGCACCCGGGAATCCGTTTTGGCCGCGTGGTGATGTGTTTCGTGGAAGTGGCAGGCGTGAGTACAAGACTGACCGCCTTCTTTAGCACATGTGCCTCACAGTGCACAGCCTCTCAATTGCAGGCGTGCCACTACGGCTGCCGTGATTTGGCAGGAGGTGCCCGACTACTCTCCAACTCCCCTGGGACTATCTACTGCACCCGGGAACCCGTTCTTGCCGCGTAGTGATGTGTTTCGTGGAAGTGGCAGGCGTGAGTACAAGGCTCAGCCCGTACACCTTGCACAGCCTCTCACTCTCACGCATGCCACTCCGTCGCCCGTGCTTTCCCGGAGTTGCGCGTCTATTGCCGAGGTTTCCCTGGGTCTAGTGCACCTGGGATTTCATTTTGGTGGCGTTGTCATGCGTTTGGTGGAAGTGGCAGGCGTGAGGACAAGGCTCACCGCCTTCTTTAGCACATGTGCCTCATAGTGCACAGCCTCTCACTCGCAGGCGTGCCACTACGGCCGCCGTGATCTGGCAGGAGGTGCGCGCCTACTCCCCAACTCCCCTGGGACTATCTACTTCACCCGGGAATAAGTTTTGGCCGCGTGGTGATGTGTTTCGTGGAAGTGGCAGGCGTGAGTACAAGGCTCAGCCCGTACACCTTGCACAGCCTCTCACTCTCACGCATGCCACTCCGTCGCCCGTGCTTTCCCGGAGTTGCGCGTCTATTGCCGAGGTTTCCCTGGGTCTAGTGCACCTGGGATTTCATTTTGGTGGCGTTGTCATGCGTTTGGTGGAAGTGGCAGGCGTGAGGACAAGGCTCACCGCCTTCTTTAGCACATGTGCCTCATAGTGCACAGCCTCTCACTCGCAGGCGTGCCACTACGGCCGCCGTGATTTGGCAGGAGGTGCCCGACTACTCTCCAACTCCCCTGGGACTATCTACTGCACCCGGGAATCCGTTTTGGCCGCGTGGTGATGTGTTTCGTGGAAGTGGCAGGCGTGAGTACAAGACTGACCGCCTTCTTTAGCACATGTGCCTCACAGTGCACAGCCTCTCAATTGCAGGCGTGCCACTACGGCTGCCGTGATTTGGCAGGAGGTGCCCGACTACTCTCCAACTCCCCTGGGACTATCTACTGCACCCGGGAACCCGTTCTTGCCGCGTAGTGATGTGTTTCGTGGAAGTGGCAGGCGTGAGTACAAGGCTCAGCCCTTACACCTTGCACAGCCTCTCACTCTCACGCATGCCACTTCGTCGCCCGTGCTTTCCCGGAGTTGCGCGTCTATTGCCGAGGTTTCCCTGCGTCTAGTGCACCTGGGATTTCATTTTGGTGGCGTTGTCATGCGTTTGGTGGAAGTGGCAGGCGTGAGTACAAGGCTCACCGCCTTCTTTAGCACATGTGCCTCATAGTGCACAGCCTCTCACTCGCAGGCGTGCCACTACGGCCGCCGTGATCTGGCAGGAGGTGCGCGCCTACTCCCCAACTCCCCTGGGACTATCTACTTCACCCGGGAATAAGTTTTGGCCGCGTGGTGATGTGTTTCGTGGAAGTGGCAGGCGTGAGTACAAGGCTCAGCCCGTACACCTTGCACAGCCTCTCACTCTCACGCATGCCACTCCGTCGCCCGTGCTTTCCCGGAGTTGCGCGTCTATTGCCGAGGTTTCCCTGGGTCTAGTGCACCTGGGATTTCATTTTGGTGGCGTTGTCATGCGTTTGGTGGAAGTGGCAGGCGTGAGTACAAGGCTCACCGCCTTCTTTAGCACATGTGCCTCATAGTGCACAGCCTCTCACTCGCAGGCGTGCCACTACGGCCGCCGTGATTTGGCAGGAGGTGCCCGACTACTCTCCAACTCCCCTGGGACTATCTACTGCACCCGGGAATCCGTTTTGGCCGCGTGGTGATGTGTTTCGTGGAAGTGGCAGGCGTGAGTACAAGACTGACCGCCTTCTTTAGCACATGTGCCTCACAGTGCACAGCCTCTCAATTGCAGGCGTGCCACTACGGCTGCCGTGATTTGGCAGGAGGTGCCCGACTACTCTCCAACTCCCCTGGGACTATCTACTGCACCCGGGAACCCGTTCTTGCCGCGTAGTGATGTGTTTCGTGGAAGTGGCAGGCGTGAGTACAAGGCTCAGCCCGTACACCTTGCACAGCCTCTCACTCTCACGCATGCCACTCCGTCGCCCGTGCTTTCCCGGAGTTGCGCGTCTATTGCCGAGGTTTCCCTGGGTCTAGTGCACCTGGGATTTCATTTTGGTGGCGTTGTCATGCGTTTGGTGGAAGTGGCAGGCGTGAGGACAAGGCTCACCGCCTTCTTTAGCACATGTGCCTCATAGTGCACAGCCTCTCACTCGCAGGCGTGCCACTACGGCCGCCGTGATCTGGCAGGAGGTGCGCGCCTACTCCCCAACTCCCCTGGGACTATCTACTTCACCCGGGAATAAGTTTTGGCCGCGTGGTGATGTGTTTCGTGGAAGTGGCAGGCGTGAGTACAAGGCTCAGCCCGTACACCTTGCACAGCCTCTCACTCTCACGCATGCCACTCCGTCGCCCGTGCTTTCCCGGAGTTGCGCGTCTATTGCCGAGGTTTCCCTGGGTCTAGTGCACCTGGGATTTCATTTTGGTGGCGTTGTCATGCGTTTGGTGGAAGTGGCAGGCGTGAGGACAAGGCTCACCGCCTTCTTTAGCACATGTGCCTCATAGTGCACAGCCTCTCACTCGCAGGCGTGCCACTACGGCCGCCGTGATTTGGCAGGAGGTGCCCGACTACTCTCCAACTCCCCTGGGACTATCTACTGCACCCGGGAATCCGTTTTGG
Source organism: Stylophora pistillata (assembly GCF_964205215.1). Lineage (NCBI taxonomy): Eukaryota > Metazoa > Cnidaria > Anthozoa > Scleractinia > Pocilloporidae > Stylophora > Stylophora pistillata. The sequence goes on from NW_028290848.1 coordinate 172,399, forward strand.
CCGCGTGGTGATGTGTTTCGTGGAAGTGGCAGGCGTGAGTACAAGACTGACCGCCTTCTTTAGCACATGTGCCTCACAGTGCACAGCCTCTCAATTGCAGGCGTGCCACTACGGCTGCCGTGATTTGGCAGGAGGTGCCCGACTACTCTCCAACTCCCCTGGGACTATCTACTGCACCCGGGAACCCGTTCTTGCCGCGTAGTGATGTGTTTCGTGGAAGTGGCAGGCGTGAGTACAAGGCTCAGCCCTTACACCTTGCACAGCCTCTCACTCTCACGCATGCCACTTCGTCGCCCGTGCTTTCCCGGAGTTGCGCGTCTATTGCCGAGGTTTCCCTGCGTCTAGTGCACCTGGGATTTCATTTTGGTGGCGTTGTCATGCGTTTGGTGGAAGTGGCAGGCGTGAGTACAAGGCTCACCGCCTTCTTTAGCACATGTGCCTCATAGTGCACAGCCTCTCACTCGCAGGCGTGCCACTACGGCCGCCGTGATCTGGCAGGAGGTGCGCGCCTACTCCCCAACTCCCCTGGGACTATCTACTTCACCCGGGAATAAGTTTTGGCCGCGTGGTGATGTGTTTCGTGGAAGTGGCAGGCGTGAGTACAAGGCTCAGCCCGTACACCTTGCACAGCCTCTCACTCTCACGCATGCCACTCCGTCGCCCGTGCTTTCCCGGAGTTGCGCGTCTATTGCCGAGGTTTCCCTGGGTCTAGTGCACCTGGGATTTCATTTTGGTGGCGTTGTCATGCGTTTGGTGGAAGTGGCAGGCGTGAGTACAAGGCTCACCGCCTTCTTTAGCACATGTGCCTCATAGTGCACAGCCTCTCACTCGCAGGCGTGCCACTACGGCCGCCGTGATTTGGCAGGAGGTGCCCGACTACTCTCCAACTCCCCTGGGACTATCTACTGCACCCGGGAATCCGTTTTGGCCGCGTGGTGATGTGTTTCGTGGAAGTGGCAGGCGTGAGTACAAGACTGACCGCCTTCTTTAGCACATGTGCCTCACAGTGCACAGCCTCTCAATTGCAGGCGTGCCACTACGGCTGCCGTGATTTGGCAGGAGGTGCCCGACTACTCTCCAACTCCCCTGGGACTATCTACTGCACCCGGGAACCCGTTCTTGCCGCGTAGTGATGTGTTTCGTGGAAGTGGCAGGCGTGAGTACAAGGCTCAGCCCGTACACCTTGCACAGCCTCTCACTCTCACGCATGCCACTCCGTCGCCCGTGCTTTCCCGGAGTTGCGCGTCTATTGCCGAGGTTTCCCTGGGTCTAGTGCACCTGGGATTTCATTTTGGTGGCGTTGTCATGCGTTTGGTGGAAGTGGCAGGCGTGAGGACAAGGCTCACCGCCTTCTTTAGCACATGTGCCTCATAGTGCACAGCCTCTCACTCGCAGGCGTGCCACTACGGCCGCCGTGATCTGGCAGGAGGTGCGCGCCTACTCCCCAACTCCCCTGGGACTATCTACTTCACCCGGGAATAAGTTTTGGCCGCGTGGTGATGTGTTTCGTGGAAGTGGCAGGCGTGAGTACAAGGCTCAGCCCGTACACCTTGCACAGCCTCTCACTCTCACGCATGCCACTCCGTCGCCCGTGCTTTCCCGGAGTTGCGCGTCTATTGCCGAGGTTTCCCTGGGTCTAGTGCACCTGGGATTTCATTTTGGTGGCGTTGTCATGCGTTTGGTGGAAGTGGCAGGCGTGAGGACAAGGCTCACCGCCTTCTTTAGCACATGTGCCTCATAGTGCACAGCCTCTCACTCGCAGGCGTGCCACTACGGCCGCCGTGATTTGGCAGGAGGTGCCCGACTACTCTCCAACTCCCCTGGGACTATCTACTGCACCCGGGAATCCGTTTTGGCCGCGTGGTGATGTGTTTCGTGGAAGTGGCAGGCGTGAGTACAAGACTGACCGCCTTCTTTAGCACATGTGCCTCACAGTGCACAGCCTCTCAATTGCAGGCGTGCCACTACGGCTGCCGTGATTTGGCAGGAGGTGCCCGACTACTCTCCAACTCCCCTGGGACTATCTACTGCACCCGGGAACCCGTTCTTGCCGCGTAGTGATGTGTTTCGTGGAAGTGGCAGGCGTGAGTACAAGGCTCAGCCCTTACACCTTGCACAGCCTCTCACTCTCACGCATGCCACTTCGTCGCCCGTGCTTTCCCGGAGTTGCGCGTCTATTGCCGAGGTTTCCCTGCGTCTAGTGCACCTGGGATTTCATTTTGGTGGCGTTGTCATGCGTTTGGTGGAAGTGGCAGGCGTGAGTACAAGGCTCACCGCCTTCTTTAGCACATGTGCCTCATAGTGCACAGCCTCTCACTCGCAGGCGTGCCACTACGGCCGCCGTGATCTGGCAGGAGGTGCGCGCCTACTCCCCAACTCCCCTGGGACTATCTACTTCACCCGGGAATAAGTTTTGGCCGCGTGGTGATGTGTTTCGTGGAAGTGGCAGGCGTGAGTACAAGGCTCAGCCCGTACACCTTGCACAGCCTCTCACTCTCACGCATGCCACTCCGTCGCCCGTGCTTTCCCGGAGTTGCGCGTCTATTGCCGAGGTTTCCCTGGGTCTAGTGCACCTGGGATTTCATTTTGGTGGCGTTGTCATGCGTTTGGTGGAAGTGGCAGGCGTGAGTACAAGGCTCACCGCCTTCTTTAGCACATGTGCCTCATAGTGCACAGCCTCTCACTCGCAGGCGTGCCACTACGGCCGCCGTGATTTGGCAGGAGGTGCCCGACTACTCTCCAACTCCCCTGGGACTATCTACTGCACCCGGGAATCCGTTTTGGCCGCGTGGTGATGTGTTTCGTGGAAGTGGCAGGCGTGAGTACAAGACTGACCGCCTTCTTTAGCACATGTGCCTCACAGTGCACAGCCTCTCAATTGCAGGCGTGCCACTACGGCTGCCGTGATTTGGCAGGAGGTGCCCGACTACTCTCCAACTCCCCTGGGACTATCTACTGCACCCGGGAACCCGTTCTTGCCGCGTAGTGATGTGTTTCGTGGAAGTGGCAGGCGTGAGTACAAGGCTCAGCCCGTACACCTTGCACAGCCTCTCACTCTCACGCATGCCACTCCGTCGCCCGTGCTTTCCCGGAGTTGCGCGTCTATTGCCGAGGTTTCCCTGGGTCTAGTGCACCTGGGATTTCATTTTGGTGGCGTTGTCATGCGTTTGGTGGAAGTGGCAGGCGTGAGGACAAGGCTCACCGCCTTCTTTAGCACATGTGCCTCATAGTGCACAGCCTCTCACTCGCAGGCGTGCCACTACGGCCGCCGTGATCTGGCAGGAGGTGCGCGCCTACTCCCCAACTCCCCTGGGACTATCTACTTCACCCGGGAATAAGTTTTGGCCGCGTGGTGATGTGTTTCGTGGAAGTGGCAGGCGTGAGTACAAGGCTCAGCCCGTACACCTTGCACAGCCTCTCACTCTCACGCATGCCACTCCGTCGCCCGTGCTTTCCCGGAGTTGCGCGTCTATTGCCGAGGTTTCCCTGGGTCTAGTGCACCTGGGATTTCATTTTGGTGGCGTTGTCATGCGTTTGGTGGAAGTGGCAGGCGTGAGGACAAGGCTCACCGCCTTCTTTAGCACATGTGCCTCATAGTGCACAGCCTCTCACTCGCAGGCGTGCCACTACGGCCGCCGTGATTTGGCAGGAGGTGCCCGACTACTCTCCAACTCCCCTGGGACTATCTACTGCACCCGGGAATCCGTTTTGGCCGCGTGGTGATGTGTTTCGTGGAAGTGGCAGGCGTGAGTACAAGACTGACCGCCTTCTTTAGCACATGTGCCTCACAGTGCACAGCCTCTCAATTGCAGGCGTGCCACTACGGCTGCCGTGATTTGGCAGGAGGTGCCCGACTACTCTCCAACTCCCCTGGGACTATCTACTGCACCCGGGAACCCGTTCTTGCCGCGTAGTGATGTGTTTCGTGGAAGTGGCAGGCGTGAGTACAAGGCTCAGCCCGTACACCTTGCACAGCCTCTCACTCTCACGCATGCCACTCCGTCGCCCGTGCTTTCCCGGAGTTGCGCGTCTATTGCCGAGGTTTCCCTGGGTCTAGTGCACCTGGGATTTCATTTTGGTGGCGTTGTCATGCGTTTGGTGGAAGTGGCAGGCGTGAGGACAAGGCTCACCGCCTTCTTTAGCACATGTGCCTCATAGTGCACAGCCTCTCACTCGCAGGCGTGCCACTACGGCCGCCGTGATCTGGCAGGAGGTGCGCGCCTACTCCCCAACTCCCCTGGGACTATCTACTTCACCCGGGAATAAGTTTTGGCCGCGTGGTGATGTGTTTCGTGGAAGTGGCAGGCGTGAGTACAAGGCTCAGCCCGTACACCTTGCACAGCCTCTCACTCTCACGCATGCCACTCCGTCGCCCGTGCTTTCCCGGAGTTGCGCGTCTATTGCCGAGGTTTCCCTGGGTCTAGTGCACCTGGGATTTCATTTTGGTGGCGTTGTCATGCGTTTGGTGGAAGTGGCAGGCGTGAGGACAAGGCTCACCGCCTTCTTTAGCACATGTGCCTCATAGTGCACAGCCTCTCACTCGCAGGCGTGCCACTACGGCCGCCGTGATTTGGCAGGAGGTGCCCGACTACTCTCCAACTCCCCTGGGACTATCTACTGCACCCGGGAATCCGTTTTGGCCGCGTGGTGATGTGTTTCGTGGAAGTGGCAGGCGTGAGTACAAGACTGACCGCCTTCTTTAGCACATGTGCCTCACAGTGCACAGCCTCTCAATTGCAGGCGTGCCACTACGGCTGCCGTGATTTGGCAGGAGGTGCCCGACTACTCTCCAACTCCCCTGGGACTATCTACTGCACCCGGGAACCCGTTCTTGCCGCGTAGTGATGTGTTTCGTGGAAGTGGCAGGCGTGAGTACAAGGCTCAGCCCGTACACCTTGCACAGCCTCTCACTCTCACGCATGCCACTCCGTCGCCCGTGCTTTCCCGGAGTTGCGCGTCTATTGCCGAGGTTTCCCTGGGTCTAGTGCACCTGGGATTTCATTTTGGTGGCGTTGTCATGCGTTTGGTGGAAGTGGCAGGCGTGAGGACAAGGCTCACCGCCTTCTTTAGCACATGTGCCTCATAGTGCACAGCCTCTCACTCGCAGGCGTGCCACTACGGCCGCCGTGATCTGGCAGGAGGTGCGCGCCTACTCCCCAACTCCCCTGGGACTATCTACTTCACCCGGGAATAAGTTTTGGCCGCGTGGTGATGTGTTTCGTGGAAGTGGCAGGCGTGAGTACAAGGCTCAGCCCGTACACCTTGCACAGCCTCTCACTCTCACGCATGCCACTCCGTCGCCCGTGCTTTCCCGGAGTTGCGCGTCTATTGCCGAGGTTTCCCTGGGTCTAGTGCACCTGGGATTTCATTTTGGTGGCGTTGTCATGCGTTTGGTGGAAGTGGCAGGCGTGAGGACAAGGCTCACCGCCTTCTTTAGCACATGTGCCTCATAGTGCACAGCCTCTCACTCGCAGGCGTGCCACTACGGCCGCCGTGATTTGGCAGGAGGTGCCCGACTACTCTCCAACTCCCCTGGGACTATCTACTGCACCCGGGAATCCGTTTTGGCCGCGTGGTGATGTGTTTCGTGGAAGTGGCAGGCGTGAGTACAAGACTGACCGCCTTCTTTAGCACATGTGCCTCACAGTGCACAGCCTCTCAATTGCAGGCGTGCCACTACGGCTGCCGTGATTTGGCAGGAGGTGCCCGACTACTCTCCAACTCCCCTGGGACTATCTACTGCACCCGGGAACCCGTTCTTGCCGCGTAGTGATGTGTTTCGTGGAAGTGGCAGGCGTGAGTACAAGGCTCAGCCCGTACACCTTGCACAGCCTCTCACTCTCACGCATGCCACTCCGTCGCCCGTGCTTTCCCGGAGTTGCGCGTCTATTGCCGAGGTTTCCCTGGGTCTAGTGCACCTGGGATTTCATTTTGGTGGCGTTGTCATGCGTTTGGTGGAAGTGGCAGGCGTGAGGACAAGGCTCACCGCCTTCTTTAGCACATGTGCCTCATAGTGCACAGCCTCTCACTCGCAGGCGTGCCACTACGGCCGCCGTGATCTGGCAGGAGGTGCGCGCCTACTCCCCAACTCCCCTGGGACTATCTACTTCACCCGGGAATAAGTTTTGGCCGCGTGGTGATGTGTTTCGTGGAAGTGGCAGGCGTGAGTACAAGGCTCAGCCCGTACACCTTGCACAGCCTCTCACTCTCACGCATGCCACTCCGTCGCCCGTGCTTTCCCGGAGTTGCGCGTCTATTGCCGAGGTTTCCCTGGGTCTAGTGCACCTGGGATTTCATTTTGGTGGCGTTGTCATGCGTTTGGTGGAAGTGGCAGGCGTGAGGACAAGGCTCACCGCCTTCTTTAGCACATGTGCCTCATAGTGCACAGCCTCTCACTCGCAGGCGTGCCACTACGGCCGCCGTGATTTGGCAGGAGGTGCCCGACTACTCTCCAACTCCCCTGGGACTATCTACTGCACCCGGGAATCCGTTTTGGCCGCGTGGTGATGTGTTTCGTGGAAGTGGCAGGCGTGAGTACAAGACTGACCGCCTTCTTTAGCACATGTGCCTCACAGTGCACAGCCTCTCAATTGCAGGCGTGCCACTACGGCTGCCGTGATTTGGCAGGAGGTGCCCGACTACTCTCCAACTCCCCTGGGACTATCTACTGCACCCGGGAACCCGTTCTTGCCGCGTAGTGATGTGTTTCGTGGAAGTGGCAGGCGTGAGTACAAGGCTCAGCCCGTACACCTTGCACAGCCTCTCACTCTCACGCATGCCACTCCGTCGCCCGTGCTTTCCCGGAGTTGCGCGTCTATTGCCGAGGTTTCCCTGGGTCTAGTGCACCTGGGATTTCATTTTGGTGGCGTTGTCATGCGTTTGGTGGAAGTGGCAGGCGTGAGGACAAGGCTCACCGCCTTCTTTAGCACATGTGCCTCATAGTGCACAGCCTCTCACTCGCAGGCGTGCCACTACGGCCGCCGTGATCTGGCAGGAGGTGCGCGCCTACTCCCCAACTCCCCTGGGACTATCTACTTCACCCGGGAATAAGTTTTGGCCGCGTGGTGATGTGTTTCGTGGAAGTGGCAGGCGTGAGTACAAGGCTCAGCCCGTACACCTTGCACAGCCTCTCACTCTCACGCATGCCACTCCGTCGCCCGTGCTTTCCCGGAGTTGCGCGTCTATTGCCGAGGTTTCCCTGGGTCTAGTGCACCTGGGATTTCATTTTGGTGGCGTTGTCATGCGTTTGGTGGAAGTGGCAGGCGTGAGGACAAGGCTCACCGCCTTCTTTAGCACATGTGCCTCATAGTGCACAGCCTCTCACTCGCAGGCGTGCCACTACGGCCGCCGTGATTTGGCAGGAGGTGCCCGACTACTCTCCAACTCCCCTGGGACTATCTACTGCACCCGGGAATCCGTTTTGGCCGCGTGGTGATGTGTTTCGTGGAAGTGGCAGGCGTGAGTACAAGACTGACCGCCTTCTTTAGCACATGTGCCTCACAGTGCACAGCCTCTCAATTGCAGGCGTGCCACTACGGCTGCCGTGATTTGGCAGGAGGTGCCCGACTACTCTCCAACTCCCCTGGGACTATCTACTGCACCCGGGAACCCGTTCTTGCCGCGTAGTGATGTGTTTCGTGGAAGTGGCAGGCGTGAGTACAAGGCTCAGCCCTTACACCTTGCACAGCCTCTCACTCTCACGCATGCCACTTCGTCGCCCGTGCTTTCCCGGAGTTGCGCGTCTATTGCCGAGGTTTCCCTGCGTCTAGTGCACCTGGGATTTCATTTTGGTGGCGTTGTCATGCGTTTGGTGGAAGTGGCAGGCGTGAGTACAAGGCTCACCGCCTTCTTTAGCACATGTGCCTCATAGTGCACAGCCTCTCACTCGCAGGCGTGCCACTACGGCCGCCGTGATCTGGCAGGAGGTGCGCGCCTACTCCCCAACTCCCCTGGGACTATCTACTTCACCCGGGAATAAGTTTTGGCCGCGTGGTGATGTGTTTCGTGGAAGTGGCAGGCGTGAGTACAAGGCTCAGCCCGTACACCTTGCACAGCCTCTCACTCTCACGCATGCCACTCCGTCGCCCGTGCTTTCCCGGAGTTGCGCGTCTATTGCCGAGGTTTCCCTGGGTCTAGTGCACCTGGGATTTCATTTTGGTGGCGTTGTCATGCGTTTGGTGGAAGTGGCAGGCGTGAGTACAAGGCTCACCGCCTTCTTTAGCACATGTGCCTCATAGTGCACAGCCTCTCACTCGCAGGCGTGCCACTACGGCCGCCGTGATTTGGCAGGAGGTGCCCGACTACTCTCCAACTCCCCTGGGACTATCTACTGCACCCGGGAATCCGTTTTGGCCGCGTGGTGATGTGTTTCGTGGAAGTGGCAGGCGTGAGTACAAGACTGACCGCCTTCTTTAGCACATGTGCCTCACAGTGCACAGCCTCTCAATTGCAGGCGTGCCACTACGGCTGCCGTGATTTGGCAGGAGGTGCCCGACTACTCTCCAACTCCCCTGGGACTATCTACTGCACCCGGGAACCCGTTCTTGCCGCGTAGTGATGTGTTTCGTGGAAGTGGCAGGCGTGAGTACAAGGCTCAGCCCTTACACCTTGCACAGCCTCTCACTCTCACGCATGCCACTTCGTCGCCCGTGCTTTCCCGGAGTTGCGCGTCTATTGCCGAG